>NC_026000.2:121861198-121912560 GCF_000442705.2 Elaeis guineensis | reverse complement strand
TTAGAAGAGGAGATATCAAAAGATATTTTGGATCAAATGGAAGCCACAAAAATCCCAAAAAAAATCGAGAAAACTAGCAACAAGCTCTCGAGGAAGCTAAACGAACGGAATACAAAGAAGAAAGAACAGAAAAATGACAAGAAGTTTCAGAACTAACCTAGGTTGGCCCAAGGAGTGCAGGAAGATGGAAGGACGATGGAAGTCGATCCGGAGGAGTCTAAGGCCGAGAAGGATGCTAGAGGAAGCTGGAGCTCTCGGAGAAGAGGAGGGGGACCAATGGATTCTCTCAGGCAAAGTGAAACCCCTGAAGGAGGAGGACGTGTTTAAATAGATCTCAGGGTCCGATGTAATAATGATTGTGGATCTTCTCTGGCCAACCTGCACTCACCGCGTGTCCCACTCATCATGGCAGGCGGCTGAAAATGGTTGATAGCTGACAAAATCATTATTGTGCCATACCTAGAGCCACGCCCCAGTGGGAAGTCCGAAAAAATCTTTTCAGATCGCTTTGATTTGAAAAGACTCCGGCACCAGCGCGCCAAATGCCAAAATATCTGGCAACCACCGAGTGCGAAAATCGAGGGGGACAACTTCAGCTGTTAGAATTTTTTTGTACTTCCTTCATTCAGAACCCGAACTCGAAAGTAGGGGGACTGATGTTGGGTATAAAATACCCCCAACCGAAGTTTGTAAAAGACCGACCCTTCCAGGACTTTTTCGACTTCTGACCTTGGTGTGACGTCTTTCTGAACCCCCTCAACCGTTCGAGCTTCCATAATACCATCCGAACTTCTCTGACAATGAGCTTCTCCATTCATCTACCGGGCCGCTCCAAAGGCTCTCTGGGCTTCACTATCAGCCGATCTTCTACAATGATCAACTATTTTTTAAATCCCTTCCAGACTTCTTCTGGCCACAGACGACCCTACTCCAAACTTCTTCCGAACTTCATCAATATCCGAGTTTCTTTGACGATGAGATTTCTACAGTAACCAGACTCCATCCAAGTTTCTACGATGGTCGACTGCCTTTCGAATTCCACCTGAGCTCCTGCGAGAGCCGAACTTCTACAGCAAGCAGTCTACTCCGAACTCTCACTGCAGGCGGTCTACTTCGGATATCTACTCTGGATCTTGGACGAGCTTCTACAACGAGACAGGTTCCATCGGCCAGGTCACCACTCCGAGCTTCCACGACAACCGATCTTCGATCGAGCTTCTACAATAAGCGGCCTCCTTTCAGCCTTCTGCAAGAATCGGACTCCGTCAAAACTTCCACAGTAGATGGATTCCGGATGAGCTTCTACAACAGACAGGCTCCAGTAGCTGGACTTCTACAACAACCGATCACCTTCGGTGTCTACCGAACCTCTCCAGCCATTAGCCTTCAATAGCATCAGCCGGACTTCCATAACGCCATCCAGACTCCCACAGGATCCCCAGACTCCTCCAGCAGACGAGCCTCCCCATCACCATCCGAAGTCCACCACCGGCTGATCCTCCACCAAATTCTTCATAAAATCGGACTTCTCCAATGGATAATCTTCAGACGAGCTTCCAGATCAGGCAAATCTCAGACGGACTTCTCTAGCAATCGGACTCCTACGGGACTTCACTAACAGAAAGTCTCCATCCGAGCTTCTACAGCAGATGACTCCCGTCTGTAGCATCAGCGCTCAAGGCATCCGATAACAGTAGACTCGTCAGCAACCTCGAAAACATCTGAGCTTTCCCTAGATCGATGAGATAGAGAGCCATTCCACTCCATCAGACATCTCAGTCGAGCTCCAGCCGACAGATCTGAACTCTCTGGCAAGTCACGACAATGGCCACTACCCTACTCCACTCTCTGTAACGAATTCCGTGTGGCTCCACTACTCTCTGGCAAGTCACGACAATAGCCACTACCCTACTCCACTCTCTACAACGGATTCTGCATGGCTCCACCACTCTCTAGCAAGTTGCGACTTGAGACTTATAGAGTTTACAGACTCCAATTTTCAGTCTGATCATGATGACAGGAAGAGTGTGTCAGGATTTGTTTTTACCTTTAATGGTGGGGCTGTCTGCTGGAAGAGTTTCAAGCAGCACACTATGACTGATTCAGTTTGCGAGGCAGAGTATGTCGCTGCATCAGATGCTGCCAAAGAAGCGGTGTGACTGAAAAAATTTATCACCGAGCTTGGAGTAGCACCCTTCCTTGTTGGTCCAGTTCTACTCTATTGTGACAGCTCTGGAGCCATTGCTCAGGCGAAGGAACCGAAGGCACACCAGCGGACGAAGCATATTCTGCGCCGCTACCATCTCATCTAGAAAATCATAGATCAAGGTGACATCGACCTTCAGAAGATCGACGAAAAGGAGAACCTGGCCGACCCATTCTCTAAAGTCATTGCAGTGAAGGAGTTCGATGACTTCAAGTCGAAGATGGGTATTAGATACTGCACCGATTGGCTTTAGGCCAAGTGAGAGATTGTTGGGAATAGTGTCCCAAAGTCAATCATCAGCCTGTTGACGGTTGTGCTCTTTTTTGTATTAATATATAAATTATAAATAAATAAAAGTTATTTTGATATTTTTCATCACAAATTGTTTCATCTTTTAGTAAACTCCTGTGTTGTGGTGAAGTCTTTAGGACTATTTAGACTCGACAAAGGAGGATTTATCGTTTAGTCCTTAAACCAGTTTGTGACCAAATGATACGTTGTTACCAAGGACAACAACGTTTATCAAGCATAGGTCATTGTGTGCCATATGGGTTGGTTGTCCTCTTAACCAAGGAGTGTGGAGACACTGGTATGGCATACAGGTGAGATGTAAGGGTACATCTGCACTGAACATGACCGACTCAAGAGCTTTTTCTACTGTTAAGATTTGCTCCGATGGGATATGGGTATAAATGTCCCTCCGACCTGAGACCGCCATGGTGACTTGCAAGCAACTCACTGCACTTAGACACTGGACTATCTGAATTTCTAATTCAGTGACGAAAGACTACTGGGTGTAGTCAAGTACTTGACTTGTTGGTGCGTGTGTTAAGATGGGATTGACCACTCCAGTTCAGGAGCTGTGTACAATCATGTTTCAATTTAGTAAAACCTTGGCCAGGGTAGTCCTAGTGAGGAGTCACAGGACTGTTTGAGTTGAGCACGATTCGGATGATCTAATCAGGATTGATAGTTTAACCTGAGTCGTCCTAAACACAGGGGTCAAAAAGATGAATTATACAGTAACCATATTCGCGTAGGTTCTGAGTGTTGCGATTGTGACTATTCGACCTATCCGGATATCGGATACCATTGCTAGATGATCACTTCGATTAGTATAGGAATTGATTCCTGTGCTACCGGCTTAGGTTCGAACCTGTGGGGTCACACACATTAGAGGTTCCCATCTGATCTGATGGCTGATGAAGAGTCCTAATGCTCGTGGACTTTGAGTCCTATGTGTCTGAAAATTTGTGATTGAGAATCAGAATTCTCTAATCACGAGTTCCACACATTTTGGATACCGGGGTCAAGAGTCCCACTAGTTTGGGATTTTTTGATCAGGATTTCATATCGATGGACTCTGATGCCCGATTGCCCATCGAATTTGGACTCAGTATTTATGAGAGATTTAATTAGTGATTTGATCACTAATTAACTCAATTTGCTTGAGTAATTATTTTTGGATCAAGTCCAATTGAATTGGATTCAGTTGGGTTTGACCTGATTAGGTTAAGTGTTGACCTAATCGCCAAGGTAGTTTGGTCCCTGATCTGATCAGGGTTTGGACTTAGTCAATTCTTGATTTGATTAGGATTTTATTGAGTCTAATTAAGTCTAATTAAGTTGGGTTTAACTTAGTCTAATTGTGCCTAACCTATTTTGATTAGGTTGGCTCAAATAGGTTGAAACCACTTTGACCTCATCTCCTTGCACCACCTTACTTATCTGCGCCCATTTGAATTCACGAGAAACAACTTCTTATGAATTTTCTCCCACGTAGAAGCCTTCCCATGCCCTCCCTTGTGTGTCAATTATCTGGATAAATATTGGTTTGTTGGCCATTCAAATTCAAAGGATGTTTGAATTTGAATGGGCAACTAATCCATGTGCCACCCACCTTATCTTGTGCGCCATTTAATCTACACGAGAAAGAGTTTCTCGTGTAAATTCTCCACGCACAAAGAACCCACGCCTCCTCTCTTCTCTCACCCAGAGTGGATAAGGATGGGTTGGTTTGCATTTGAATTCAAATTCAATTTGAATTCAAGTGAGCAACCACCTATCTTTATCTTCTCACACGGATAAGATGTGTCTTGCACTATTTTAAAAGAGAAGAGAAGGTGGGGCGTGCGTAGAATTTTTCTAAGAGAGAATAGTGGGCATGAGGAAGCCTTGTGCATGAGTTGGAAGTTCAAAAATTTTCGAGAGAAAAGAAAAGAAAAGAAACAAAGGTGGATGCAGGGTTTTCAGTGAGTACCCTAAGGTTTCTGCCTGGGGTTCGAAAAGTGAGAAGGTGAGCTACGAGTGTCGTGAGCCCACCAAATTTTAGAGAGAGCTTCATCAACCTCTCAAGTATATCTACTGATAATCTGGAGCATCTGAGGAGTTGGCAGAATAAGATCAAAGGAGTTCGATCAACATCAGCCATCGAAAGGATTTTACGATGAACTAGTATTCGTGAGGAGCTGATCAGATCGAGAGCTTCGTGTGGATGATCTGTAGGGGCCAGACACACTGTGTGGCTGTGTTACAATGATCAAACTTTTTCGACGATGATCAGACTGCAGCGATCGACTACCTGCACGAAGGTAATGTATTCTGAACACATAACAGTAAAATATTTACTGTAGAGAATTCAAAATTTCAAATCTAAATGCATGCTATATATATCATATTTAGATCCTTATGTAGGGTTAATATATATTAATTAATTAGATTAATTAATATTTTTTACTGTAAAATTATAATTTTGAAAAAGTTTTAAAATACCATTTTACCCCTGCACTGAAATTCCTACAAAAGTGACTGAGTCATCTTCTCAAGTGACTTAGTCAGCAATGATTCACAATCATTAATATTGAGGATACCCTCTTGTGCTAACTTGTTTATCCTACTCCTGCTAATATGACCGAGCCTACAATGCCAAAAGTAGACATCGATGATATTATCTAATTTTGGATGTTTATTTGGAGTGTATATTACACTCATAGGCTGTGATATTATATAGATACTATTTCTTAATTGTCCTCACATTATTATAACATCATTCATAATGATATCATAATAATCATTCTTTATTGATAAACTATAACCATCTTTGGTTAAAAGATCAACAAAGACTATATTCATCAAGAAAGATGGACAATAGTGATAATCACTTAAAATGACTCAATTAGATTTGAAAACAAGCTCAACAACTCCTAAACTCCGAATTGAAATTTGACTTTTATCTCTCACATTTAGGAATCTCTCATCATTCTCAAATTTTCTACTAATTTGAAGTCCTTGCAATGAATTGTATATATGAATTGAACTTCTGATATTTAATACCCAGGTAGTAGTGTCACGTATAGAGAAATTATAAGATGCTATCGTATAAACACCTTGATCAGCAACTAATTGCTTATTTCTCTTGAGCCTATTTGGATCATAGTTTGCTTGGCTCGATTCAGTCTTAAACTTTTGAGGTTGATTGGGCTCAAGATCAATGTTTAACTTCTGATATTGGCTATTAAAGTTGGGTCCAATAAGCTCATCATTGTCAAATAGTGAGTGGAGCAGCAAATTATTAGCCATTTATGAAAAGAAAGAAAAATACAGACCTAACTAGTATATAATTAATCAAGTCTAAAGATATAGATTTTAGTCTAAAGATTCTTTTAATATTTTATATAAATTGATAGCCTCTACTTCTAATTCGAGGAATTACCTTAATTTCTTAGCGGATACTAGAATCCGCACAGACTGCATATAGGTCCGAATATGGCTCGACCAACCCATATACATGGATGAGTAGGTTCTCAACTAATTATTTCTCTAAATAATTTTTAATAATTAATTTTATTTTAGATTTTATTTTAGTAGGCGATGGGCCTCCATTGAAAGTCTTGATTAGGCCCAACCATTAAAATGAACCTACTCGATGATTCTAATTAATGAATAATCGGGCTCGAGTATGGCTTGACCAACCCAATCATTCATTAGATGGTACAATAGAGTCATCATATGATGAATAATAATTTCATCGTTCAGAGAAATACTAGATGGACAGCGCCTGCAATATCAATTAGAAATAATGGATCCTTTACTATTCACCTTAATGGGAGACTATAATCTAGTTATCACTATAACTAGCTCATTTTATAGACCTAATAATTTAAAAAATTTGATTAACATAATTTAACAGAATTAAATATATAGACCAACTAATTTTAATCCTTTCACTAACTTCATCAAGTTAGTCAAGGTAGACTAGAAACAAGCTAATCCAACTAACAAGTCATCAATCCTTCTACTGACTTCATCAAGTCATGTTGAGGATAAAAACAAGTCGAATTAGGGGTACCTAAATCAGTCAAACTGATTTGCTAATAAACATAGGTCAACCCTGATCATTAAGTGATCCGATTAAAACTTGATTCATCATATTGGTCAGGTAAGTGAGATCGATGAGAGGGATATGCCATTAACTCATTATAGACTCTATCTATGTGAGTAGCTCTCAATTAAAAACCACCGATCAAGACTACCAAACTTACCTTAGATACCAACTAGTTAATCAGTTTTAACTAGATCTACTTATGAATTTGGGTTCGACTGCTGAGCTTAAGATCAAAGTCCATGTGGGTCTAATCAAAGATATGGACTCGACCAATTACAGCTATTGTATTGACTCTAGAAAAATCTTAATTTAATCTAATTTTTTTTAGTCTATTTGATCTTTGATTCTAACCCTAGGTCTAACCCAATTAGAAGGACCTGATCAAGCTAACCCATAAATCAATCACCCATGTTTTATGCAAATGATATTAGATCTTTAACTCACAATTCTAGATCTAATAGGTTCAACTTAATTTTTAATTAAGTTTGAGACTATGGATTGGAGTTCAATATTTGAAAATAATTTTAAATTTTATAAAATATTTTTACAGTTAATTTTATGCATAATTATTTAGATCTGAAACTTGAATTGGCTCACTTCTGGATTGAGCTGACTCATCACAATGGGTCAACTAAGGTCTAAGACTTAGTTGACTTATTGATGATGAACTATTAATCATAATTTTTAGTTTATTTTATTGAGTCAACTCAACAAAAATTGAATAGACTGACCAGGGTCCTTAATCGACCCAAACAATATGGAATCAACTCAATAAGTAAACTACAACAATTGTATTGATTTTAGATCAAAATAATTCTATACAAATAGTAATAAAATTAATCATTAATTATTTTAAAACTATTTTAAATATATTTATAATTCTAGATTTTATTTATAAAGATTAGATGCAACTACTTTTCACATAATGTATCACATACATAATCCTAAGATTTTATAGAAAAGTAAATTTTTTTTTTTGCATTCATCTTCATGAGGTATAGTCATAATGGCACCCCTACACATCATAAGAGGATCCAATTGAATAGAAAAAAGAGAGATCTAATCTCTATTATCTTTTATGATCGGATGGCCTGATGACAAATCCGATCTGATTACTTCAGTACTCAGATCATCTAATCTAAATAATTTAGATCTAATCTAAATTATTTTAGATCTAATTATTATATTTTAATCATATCAAAATTAAATAATAATCATCATAAATAAAAATTAGATACTTAAAATGAGATTTTTTAAGGATCAGTATAAACTAGGATAAATTTTGCACTATAAGGGATAAATCTTACAGCAGGACAACATTATATTAGTTTGTATAATCAGATCTATAACTAATTTTAGATCTAAATATCATATATTAGATTTAATCTAAATTAAATTATAGATCTATATGTATATAATATCATATCATACCGAACCGTGGCTCTGATACCACTATTAGATTATGCAGAGATTTTATGCATGCATTTCAAAAATCTTTTAGTGAAAGAATGTTAGATTAAACTATTTAATCTATAAACATATACATAAGATCTAATCTTAGAAGTCTTATAAATAGATCTATGATATAAATTTATATACATAAAAATTTGAATCTAAAATGACAAGCATGTGAACCAAAAATAGCATTTAGTAATAGATCTAATCTACTACTTTTAAGATTCTGAACCAAATAGTTGAGCATGAGTAGTCAAACTCTATGATCGAGAATATAAATTTAAAAGTTTTCTTTGGTTGTTCATAGCCGCACAAGCATCCAACCTCTATGGATGGTCCACACGAAGCTCTCGGACTGATCAGTCCTCCGTGGGAGTGCTAGCTCATGCAGTCAGCTTTTGATGGTAGATCTGATTTGATCTTTTTCTTCGATCATCTTGGATCTTTCTAGTGTTGAAGATAGATTAGAGGAGGATGCTGGATGGTAGAAAAAAATTTGATGAAGACTCTCTTCTCTTTGATTTTTTTCTCACCCAAAAACTCGAGAATAGTTCTAGGTCTCTCACCTGAGAGGAGATAGGTCTCCTCTTTTGTTCATGCCAAGGAAGATAGAAGCCCACCCAAACCTCATACCCCAAAGAAGGTTTACACCCTTTCTTTCTCTCTAGTATCTCAGTGTGAAAAGCTCTCTCTTGTTGGCATGCAAAATTGTAGCCTTTTTATGGTTGTCACATAAACCAGGTAAGATAGGATAAGAGCTTGAGTTTATTGCAATTCAAACCTTTTTGAATTTTAATTTGACTCTAACTTTTTTTTATCCTTATCTAGCTTAAAAAGAGACTTACTAAAGAAATTTTTGGGTATAGAAAATAATCAAAAATACTTCCTTTTCTCGCACATAATGGATACTTTCAAAAGAAGTCGATGTGTGGAAGGATAGGGATAAGATTTTAGGTTGAAATTCAAATCATTTTGAATTCAATTCAAAACTAATCATTATCATAGATGGTCAAGAATAAAACTAACTCAAACTATATAGATAGGGTGAGCCAGGATTATTTCTATAGGAATTTAGGATGATTATCTCTTTTTTTTAAGAAAAAAATAAAAGAGAATTGATTATAGAGAGATTAAAAAGAAACAGAATAATAAAAAGTAAATTAAAATTAATTTGTGAAAAAAATAATTCAAAAAAATAACCTAAAAATTCTAAATCCATCATGTATATTAGATTTTTTTTTATATTACAATATTAATTCTTGTGATTAAGATATTAGCACAGCTTATCTCTAAGGGGTACGGGCTGTATCAGTTAATCACAGCTCATCTTATCAGAGTATAAACTATCTAAATTCAATTACTATTAAAAAATATATTCGAAAGTCAATCGTTAGATGATTATGCTTATCTTGTAAATTATATATAAATTTTTATTAATAAAAATTATTTGATATTTTCATTACAAATTGACCATCTTTGAACTCCTGTGTTGTAATGAAGTCCTTAGGACTATATATATTAATCAACAAAGAAGGATTTGTCATTAAGTCCTTAAAATATTCATGATTAAATGATATGCTATTACTAGGATGATAGCGATATCAAGTGTAGGTCGTTGTATACCATATGAGTTGGTTGTTTTCTTAACCAAAGAGTGTGAAGATACTGTTATGGCATACAGATGGAATGTAGGAGTATATTTGTATCAAACGTGATCATGTGCCGAGCACTCTGCTGTTAAGAGTAGCTCATAAAGGGTATGGGTAAAAGTGTCCCTCCGACCTAAGACCACCATGGTGACTTATAAGCAACTTACTGTACTTTAATATCGAACCATCTGAGTTTCTAACTTAATAATAAAAAGATACTGGATGCAGTCAAGTACTTATCAAGTCAGTGTGTGAGTCAAGATGGAATTGATCCCTCTAAATTGGTAGGAGATATGTATCAGTGTATTTCAATTCAGCAAATTTTTGGCAAGGATAATCCATGAGATGAATTTAAGATGTTGAAATATAATGTGGTCAACTTAATTATGGTTGATAGTTAAATCTTAGATCACCTTGAGTATTTGGATCAAAGAGATGAATTATACGATAACCATACGTCAGTAAGTTCTGGAAGGTTGCTTTGCAACACTTCGACCTATCTGATTGTTGGGTCATCGTTGCTAGATGGTTACATCAATTGGTATAGAAAGTTATTCCTATGCTACTGGCTTAGGTTCGAACCTATGGAGTCACATGCTTTAAAAGATTTGGTCAGATCTGATGGCTGAAGTATCCAATTGGATTGTGACTCTGGTGAAGAGTCCTACTTCTTCTCGGACTAGGACTCTATGGGAGAGTCCCACTGGGACTGAGATTCTATCATTTATAAAAAATTAATTAGTAATTAGATTACTAATTGACTCAATTTGATTGAGTAAAGAGCTTTGGAATAAGTCTAATTGAATTAGATTCAGTTCAACTCAGATTCGAATTGATATGATCAAACCTAATTACAAGAGAAATTTGATCCTGATTTGATCAGGATTTGGACTCTGCTAATTCATAATTGAGTAAAAAATTTGATAGGATATTTAGATTTTTAATTGGATTATATTTATTTCTATCAGTGGTTTTAATCCAAATTTGATTTGGATTAGAATTGAATTAGAAATGAAGAGTCCAAGTCAGACTAGGACTTTATCCTTATCTTTTGTGCCACATCAGGATCCATGCCAATTTCTTCATGCCTAATTGGATTTGGGTTGTGATTTTTGGTATTATGAAAGAGGATCCAATAAGGGTGGTCAGCTATAGTTGATGAGTCATAATATTATTTCTTGCCTAATTCAAATGTGATCCGAATTAGAGATAAGATGCAGACTATGAAAGAGATTTTTCATATATGATATATAATTAGAGTTATATTATTATTTTTTTTACTTTTCTTGAGGAATATTTTGGTGTGTGAGACTTTTGATTCCTTCTTCATGTCTTAATGATTTTTTTAGAATTTTTGGGGATGCCAAAAGAGGGTTTTGGCATTGATTCATGGCACCCTTTCTTGGAAAATCCTAATTCCTAGTCTATAAAAAGGGGACCCCTCTCTTGGACATGCCATGATCAATTCTCTTATAGATTTTTTATTTTCAGAGCCTCTTCTCCTCCTCTTCTCTTTCTCCTCTAGATCTTCTATTACTTTGGAATGTCTAAGGTACTTGTGGAAGAAGAAAGAGATCAGCTATCAAAGTTATTTGCAGACTAGCATCTCCGAGCCTCTGATCTGCGCCAGTTTTCGCATGGATTTTTCTATAGAGGCAAGATGACTTCGTGTGGCTATGAGAAACCTGAGAAACATCATCTCCATGTGTTGGGCTAGAGATAAATAAGATAAAATTAATTTGGTAATTGTTACTAATTTATTTTGATCATATAGTTAGATCTAAAAGTTAGATCTAGAATTTCAGCATCGATGAGATCGATGTATGTTTTATTTTCAGATCTAAAGTGCATCATATTTCATATTTTCTTTATGACATGGTAGTCTAGATTAAATCTTATACATATGATTTAGATTAAATAGTTTAATCTTATTCATCCACTGCGTAAAATTTTGAAATTGCATGCATAGCACTACCGATGTTTCCTTCAACTGATATCAGAGCCAGATTATTTTGATATGATCTATTATGCTTTTAGATTTATTTTTTTTATTATTAGATCTAATTATTTATGATTTAGATTAGATCTAAATTAATTTATTTTTAGATCTGATTTTTAATTATTTAGATTAGATATTTTGAGTAGCAAAGTACTCAGATTGGATAATCATCAGGCCATCCGATCATAGCAGCAAGTAGGGTTTCATAACCCTCTCATCCCATTCAATGGGGTGCTCTTCATGGCATGTAGGGGTACCACTGTGAGGTCCCATGAAGAAGAAAGTGAAAAGAAAAAACTTACTTTCTTACAAAACCCTAGATCTTAAAATCCTAGGTATTGCTGTATGTGATGCAAGTTGTGAAGATGGTAAGTTATATCTAATCTTGTTTAATCAAAAATTATTTTAATTTAAAATCATAAAAATTTAAATTTGATCTAAAAGATTTTATGACTTGATGTAAAAAGATTATATGAAAATTATTTTTGAAACCTTAACAATGTTGATGCAAAACTTAATTGAGAATTAAGTATCAAGCTGATTGGATCTAGAATTGTAATTTAGATCTAATGACATTGCATAAAACATGAGACATAGGTTAGCTCAAATCAGGTCCTTCTCTTTAATTGGATTAGACCTAAGGTTAGAATCAAAAAATTGATTGATCATGTAGAGAAATTAATTAAGTCTAATCAAATATTGAATTAGATTAATCAAGGTTTCTCTAGTACAATAGTTATAGATGGTCAAGTCTATGTCTTTGATTAGACCGAATAGACCTTGATTGTATCTTAATGGTTGAACCCAAATCATTAGGTTGGTCAAATCAAAATTAGTTAACCAATTGGTATCTAAGGTAAGTTTGATATTTCGATCGGTGGTTTTTAATTGGAAGCGGCTTACCTGGTTATTTCGATGGTGTTTAAGGCAAGCTTAGCAGACCCTTCCACCGATCTTACTTATCTAGTCAATTTGGTGAACTAGATTTTGATTAGATTGCTAAGTGATTCGAGCTAGTCCATACCATTAAGATTGATCAGTGTGACAGATCTAGGTGCCAGTTCAATCAGCATGACCTAACCCGATTCAGTGACTTAGTGAAGTCGGTGGGAAGATTATGGTCTACTGATTGATCTTTTCTTCTTTTCTCTTTTTTCTAAATTGATTAAACCCTATAAATTATTAGGTCCCTAAAATAAGCTGGTTATGGTGATAACTAGATCATAACCTCCTATTAAGATGAGTGATAATGGGTTCATTATTTCTGATTGACATTACAGGCGCCATCCGTCTGATGTTCTCTCTGAATGATGGAATTATCATTCATCATATGATGACTCTGATGAACTATCTGATGATGGTTGGGTTGACCGAGCCATCCTCGAGCCTGATCACTCAATAGATAGAATCACTGAGTAGGTTCATGTTAATAGTTTGACCTAACCGAAACTTTTAGTAGAGGTCCATCGCCTACTGAAATAAAATCTGGGGCTAAATTAAATACTAGAAGTTGTTTGGAGAAATAATTGGTTGAGAACCTACCTATAGATGCATATGCATTGATCGAGCCATCCTCGAACCTATATATAGTCTGTGTAGATTCTAGTACCCACTCAAGAATTAAAGTAATTCTTCGAATTGAATGTAGAGGCTATCAATTCGTATAAAATAGTGAGAGGACCTTTAGACTAAAATTCAAATCTTTAGGATTAATAAATTTATATACTAATTAAGCTTTATTCTTTCTTTGTGTGTGCAAATATGGCCTCAAATTTGTCACTTCAATCACTGTTGGATAGTGAAAAGCTTATCGGACTAAATTGAAGGAACCAGATCTAGGATTTCAGGATTAGATCTTAAAAATTTTTCAAGAGCAGGCAGCAGAAGATTAAAATAAATCAAAATTTATCTTATTAAAACTAGAGAATTCCTAGATCTAAGATCCTATTACATGATTATTACATAGAATTAAATAAAAAATTAAAATATAAAGAGCAAGAACTACATGTTAATCATATCAATATGTTTCTATACTACATTTAATATATGTAAAATATAATAGATCAGATCTATTACCTTGCAAGTTAGACATTCTAACTTTGTTGATCTGGACTTGAGGATAATGTTGTGAACCGCACATGCATCCGACCTTTAGGAGTCATCCACACGAGCCCACGAATCACGATCAGAAGTCTTGGTCTAGAAAATTAGCACAATATGCACTATGCTGATCCTTCTTCGATGGTCGATCAGATACCTCCTTCTTGATTTGGACTCTTCCAAAGATGAGAAGTAGGAGAAGAAGTTTTAGATATGAGATACTCTTAGAAAACTCACAAATAGAGGAAGAAAAGAGGTGAACTCAGCAACTCTAGAAGAAGACCCTCTTTTTCTTCTCTTTGCTTTAACCCAGACACTTAGCATTGTGTCTATTATATCTCCATGCCCCAACACTCTTTCTCCCTGATTTTCATATGCCCCAAAGGTCTCTTAATGGTCTATAATCTCCAAAAAATTTTTAAGAAGAAATTCATCTTAAATCAAGAGATATAAAGAATCCTTGTCTAGGTCAAATACCTAGTCAAGGAAAATCCAAACAGGGCAAGACAAGGGGTGCCCAACTCTTGGGCTCCCCCTCCTTCTTTTTCTGCCACGGACCACCAGCAAAGGGTGTACAATATGTATCATAAAACTCATAAAAATCTCAAAAAAAATTTGGATAAAATCAGTGCCATAAGAAAAGAGTTTTGATTTCCTAAAATTCTATCTCATAGAATTTGAAATCCAAACTGATTCCTACTTTGACTTGATCCACAACCACATTCCATGTAAGAGAAAAAGAGTAGAAAGCTTTGGGCATGCATGAATGCCTGAAAGAGAAGGTTTTGTCATAAAAAATAAGAGAGAGTGGGCATGGGGGGCTAAGGTGGCGCAAGGTAGAATCCTAGTCTTACTAGGGTTCAATCTATGACTTGTTCAAATTTGGTTTCTCAAATCAAATCAAACCAAAACTAAATCAATATAATTAAAATAGGTCTTAACCTAATTAAGAATCTAATTTAATCAGATTAAATTAGATTTAAATTAGATTTAATTTTTTAATCAAATTAGAAATTAGGTTGACCCAAGTCCTAATTGAACTAGGACTGGTTTTTCCTTGCATTTGACTTATCCAATAAACCAATTGGACTTGATCCAATCAAGCTCAAACTAAATCTAATTAAATCATATTCAATTAGACTTAATTTTAACCCATTGGCTTAATCAAATTAAGCCAATTAGCAATCGAATTGCTAATCGATCCTCCTACAACACTTGCACTAGGTTAAATGTCAATTGTATTGATCGTTTAACCCAAGAACGATTCTTAATCGTTGATCAACCATCTGATCGAATCATGAACTCTAATGTGTGTGACCTCATAGGTCTGAACCTAAGCTGGTAGTATAAGAATAAATTTTTATACCAATCGAAGTGACCATCAAGCAATGGTACCCGACGGTCGGATAGGTCAAATGTGTAGAACAACATCCTTAGAACCTATGCGGATATAGTTTTTATATAATTCATCCCCTTGACTAAAAAACTCATAAGACACCTCAGAGTTCAACTGTCAACTCTGATCAAGTTGTCCACATTATATTTCAAAATATCAAATCCATCTGATGGATTATCCTGACCAAGGTTTTGCTAAATTGAAATACAGCGACTCATTCTTCTCCAACTCTTAGAGTGGTCAATCCCATCTTGATCACACTCTGACTTTGCAAGTACTTGACTGTGCCCAAAAGCCTTTCGTCATTGAATTAAAAATTCAGTTAGTTCAATTCCAAAGCACAGTGAGTTGCTTGCAAGTTATTAAGGCGATCTCAGGTCTAAGGGATACTTATACCTATATCCCATCAGAGACATTCTCGATAGCAGAATGCTCTGAAGTTGGTCACATTCAATGATGATGTACCCTTACATCTCACCTGTATGCCATACCAGTGCCTCCACACTCATTGGTTAAGAGGACAACCAATCCATATGGCCTACAGCGACCTATGCTCGATAGAAGCTGTCATTCTTATTAACAGTCTATCATTTGGTCGTGAACAGTTTTAAGGACTAATCGATAAATCCTCTCTTTATCGAACCTAAATAGTCCTAAGGATTTCATCACAACAACGAAGTTCATTAGAAGAAAAAAACTTATGATGAAAATACCAAAAATATATTTTATTTATTAACAAATCAATTACAATACAAGGTTGCTCAACCGTCAACAGGCTGACGATTGATTTTTGGATATATTTTCCAACAACTCCCACTTGTCCTAAAGCCACTCGGCATAGTATCTAATACCCATCTTTGTCTTGTGGTTGTCAAACTTTTTTATCGCCAGGGCTTTAGTGAAGGAGCCAATCAAGTTCTCCTTTCTATCAATCTTCTGAAGGTCGACATCATCTCGATCCACGATCTCTCGGATCAGATGGAAGTGGTGCAAAATGTGCTTCATCCACTGGTGTGCTTTGGGTTTCTTTGCCTGAGCAATGGCACCAATGCTGTTGCAGTAGAGCAGGACCGGACCATCGAGAGAGGATGCTACTCCGAGCTCGGTGATAAATTTTCTCAACTACATAGCTTCCTTCGCAGCATCTGATGCTGCAATGTACTTCGCCTCACAAACAAAATCTACCACAGTATGCTGCTTGAAACTCTTCCAGCAAATGGCTCCACCATTCAGAGTAAAAATATAACCCGACACACTTCTGCTATCATCATGGTCAGATTGAAAGCTGGAGTCTGTGAACCCCACAAATTTTAGATCTGACTCACCATAAACCAATCATTGGTCCTTAGAATTTTTCAAATACTTAAGGATGGCTTTAACCACTTTTCAGTGATTTTCTCCAGGATCAAATTGGTATCTACTCACTACTTCTAGTGAGTATGTCACATCTAACCTTATACATGTCATAGCGTACATGATAGATCCCACGGTCGAAGCATATATGACTCTACTCATACGCTCTCTCTCTTCAGGAGTTGTCAGATAGTCCTTCTTAGAGAGAGAAATTTCATGATCTATCGGTAGATAGCCTTTCTTAAAATTTTTCATGCTGAACCTCTTCAACATAGTGTCTATGTATGCAGATTGGGATAACCCAAGCATCCTTTTAGATCTATCCCTATAGATCTTCATCCCTAGGATGTAGGATGCTTCACCCAAGTCCTTCATGGAGAACTGCGATGACAACCAAACTTTTATTCCTTGTAGTGCGAGGATGTCATTCTCGATTAAAAGAATGTCATCCACGTACAAGATAAGAAATACCATAATTGGACCATTTGCTCATTTATAGATGCAGGGCTCTTCTCCATTCTTAACGAAGCCATACGTTTTGATCACCTTATCAAAACACATGTTCTAACTCCGAGAAGCTTGCTTCAATCCATAAATGGATCTCTGAAGCTTGCACACCATGGACTCATCAGTGGATGTAAACCCCTCAGGTTGTATCATATACATCTCTTTAGTCAGCTCTCCATTCAGGAAAGCTGTCTTTACATCCATCTACCAGATCTCATAATCCAGATGGACAGCTATTGCAAGCATTATCTGAATGGATTTGAGCAGTGCCACAGGGGAGAATATCTCGTTATAGTCAATACTATAATGTTGACGATACCCCTTGGCAACCAGACGGGCTTTATAGATCTTCACCTTTCCGTCTGCGCCCCTCTTCCTTTTGAAGACCTATTTACACCCAACGGGTTTAACCCCTTCAGGTAGGTCAACCAATGTCCACACATCATTGATCTTCATGGACTCCATTTCGGATTTTATGACTTCAAGCCATTTTTCGGAATCAGGTCTCTACATTGCATCCATATAGGTGATCGGATCCTCATCGTTCTCATCGAGTTCGATGGGATCACCATCTCGGATCAAGAAACTGTAGTATCTGTCCGACTGATGCGGTACTCTACTAGATCATCTTGATGGTGTTGGTACATTGGACTTCGGATCTGATCTAATCAAATTCAACTCAGGTTCAGCTATTCATGTTGGTCCTTCTACCTGTTGAACTTCATCAAGTTCAGCCTTAGAGGCAACAGTTCCTTCACCAAGGAACTTCTTTTCTAAAAAGATTACCTTAAGGTTGACGAACACCTTTTGTTCATCAGCATGGTAGAAAAAATATCCTTTGATCTCTTTCGGGTACCTTATGAATGTACATTTGTTAGACCTAGGTCCAAGTTTATCTGTAACTAACCGTTTGACATAGGTCGGGCATCCCCAGACCCTAAGGTGTGAAAGTGCTGGCTTATGCCCTGTCCATATCTCATATGGAGTCTTAATTACAGACTTACTTAAAACCCTATTTAATAGATAACAGGTCGATTCAAGTGCATATCCCCAGAAGGATATCGGCAAGCTGGCAAAATCTATCATGGATCGGATCATGTCTAACAGAGTCTGATTTCTCCTTTTAAACACACTATTATGTTGTGGTATTTTTAGAGTCTATTGGGAGAGAATCTCATTCTCTCCTAGATATGTGAGAAACTCACAAGAAAGATATTCCCTCCTCGGTCAGACCGAAGAGTTTTAATACTCTTTTCAGTTTATTTTTCTACTTCACTTTGAAATCGTTTGAACATTTCAAATGAATCTAACTTATGTTTCATTAGATAGATATATCCATATCTGGATAGATCATTCATGAAAGTGATGAAGTAAAAATATCCATCTCTAGCACTTGTGCTCATGGGCCCGCATACATCAGTATGTACTAGGCCCAAGAGCTCAGTAGCTCTCTCATCTTTTTCAGTAAAAAGTGACTTGGTCATTTTACTAAGAAGACAGGACTCACAAGTTGAAAGTGATTCACAATCACTGACTTTAAGGATTTCTTTTTGAGTCAACCTGTTTATCCCGTTCTTGTTTATATGACCTAGCCTATAGTGCCATAGTAGATATTTGATACACTATCTAATCTAGGGTGCTTGCCAGTAGAATAGACTACGTTAATAAGTTGTGATAACATATACACACCATTGTTCAAATATCCACAAAAAATAGTAACACCATTCATAATGATATTACAAACTTATTTCTTTATTGAAATTTCATAATCATTTTTGACTAGAAGGCCTACAGAAATAATATTTTAAAAAAAATTAGGATAGAAATGATAATCATTAAGAATAACGGTATGGGACTCAAATACAAGTTTCAAGATTTCTAATGCTAGAACTGAAACTGATCTTCTATCTTCAACGTTCAGGAATCTCTCACCTTGCTCGAATCTCCTACTGACCTGCAACCCCTGCAACGAATTGCAAATATGGTAAGGGCTACTAGTATCTAATATCCAGTCAATTATATCACAAATAGAAAAATTACAAGGAGTTATCATATAAATACCTTGCCCAGCAATAGCTTGCTTCTTTCTCTGCCTGTTCAGATCCAAGGAGGCAATGTACTGAGGACAGTTCCTCTTCCAGTGCCCCTACTTCTTGCAAAAGAAGTATTCAGTTTGACTTTTATCGGGCTTGATCTTTCTGATCTGGCCCTGCACTGATGTCCCAGCCTGAACTTGCACCTTCTTCACTTTCTTCTTCTTGTTCTTCTTCCCTTTCTCAAAGGGTCGAGAACCAGAAGATGAACCTCCCACTAAGTTCACTGACTCCTTATGGAGTTGGTGATCTTTCTCAAAGTTCTGAAGTAATCTCAGTAATCAGTGGTAGTTTACTTCAGGCTTTGTCATTTTATAATGAGTGAAGAATGGGAGATAAGACTTGGGCAGCGAGTTCAGTATTGCATCTTTTCCAATTTGCTCATGCAAGAAAAAGTCGAGCTTGCTTAAACACTCCATCGGCTTGATCATGTACAATACATGATCAGTGACAGAGGCACCATCCCGTATTTTGACGTTGAAGATGGCACAACTAGTTTTGTGCCTCTCCACATCATCGGGTGTGCCAAAGGCATCCTCCAATACTTGAAGCATGTCCTTTGACTGAGCCATCTCAAATCTGCTATTGAACTCGTTGCTCATGGCAGCAAGCATGATGCAGTGCACCATGATCCGATCACTGAGCCACTTCTGGTAAGTTTCTCTGATTGTTTCACGTGCATTGGCTGTTGGCTCCTCAGGTGCAAGATCCGTTATCACATATAGGATCCGTTCATGCTCCAAGACTATTTTCAACTTTCAGAATCAGCTATCGAAGTTGTATCCCACCAACTTATCATTGTCCAACAATGATCAGAGCGATAGAGAAGTGGCCATATCTGCACAAAAGAAAATCATAACCTAATTAGTAATTGATTCATCAAACCTAAAGATTTAAACTTTAATCAAAAGATTTCTCCCACTCTTTTATTCGAATTGGTAGCCTCTACCTCCAATTTGAAAAATTATCCTAATTCCTTAGTGGGTACTAGAATCCACTTAGACTGCACACAAGCCTAACTTTGGTTGGCCAACCCTTGTACATCTAAGGGTAGGTTCATAACCAATTGTTTCAATAAATAATTTCTAGTAATTTTTAATTTTGCCCCAATCCCTGATCAGTAGGCTTTGGCCTCCATTGAAAAGATCTGGTTAGGTCCAACCATTAACATGACCATACTTGGCCCATCTAGCCAATGAATGATTAGGCCCAACTTTGGTTGGCTAACCTAACTACCATTTAGAAAGATGCAGTTAAGAAATCATATTATGAATGATAATTTCATCAGTCGATAAGCACCAGACCATACTTGGCCCATTTAGCCAATGAATGATTAGGCCCAACTTTGGTTGGCTAACCGAACCACCATTTAGAAAGATGCAGTCAAGAAATCATATTATGAATGATAATTCCATTAGCCGATAAGCACCAGGCCTTTGGGCCTCCAATGATTATCCAACTGATGGATCCATTATCATCCACTTAATGGGAGGCTATGATCTAGTTATCATCATAACTATTTCATTTTAAAGATTTAATAATTTTAAAAGATTTAATTGATTTAGAGAAGGTCAGATGAATCAGCTTATCATGATCCTTCCACTGGCTTCACCAAGTCAGCTTAAGGGAGCCCATTAAAAGGGCTGATCTAGGAGTACCTAAATCAGTCACACTGATTTACCTAGCTGACATGGATCAGCTCGAATAGTCAAGTGATCTGATCAAAATATAATTTCACCAAGAGGCCAGGTAAGTTCGATCGGTGGGAGGATCCGCCAAAGCTTGCCTTAAACACTATCAGAAATGGCCAGGTAAGTGGGCTGCCAATTAAAAACTACTGGTCTGGTTTACCTTAGACACCAACTGGTTTAATTAATTTTGATTAGATCAACCTAACAGTTCATGCTAGACCGTTTAGCCAAAAATTAAGTCCATTTGGTTCTCGTTAAAGACATAGACTTGACCAACTACAACTATTGTAATTGATCTAGAGAATCCTTGACCTAATCTAAGACAACAATTGATTAGATTTAGTCAGTTCTCTAATTAAGTCCATCTTTAATCTAACCTTAGGTCTAACCCAATTAATAGACCTAATTTCTACTAACTCGTTAACCTAATGTGTTATGGTTTGTATCTTAGGTTCTTCAATTCACAATCCTAGAATCTAATCAAACAACTTCTTAATTTTCAATTAAGTTTTGGGCTGAGGGTTGGGGTTCGGCTTTTCAAAAATAATTTTCATATTTGTAAAATATTTTTACAACATGGTTCTACCAACCAAGTTGCATGTTTGATTCATAATCAAAATGCAAGTGAAATAAGCATGAAACTACTTTAGATCTAATCTAAACTGGTTCATGTAATTGAAATAATTTTAACTTTAAACTGTATAAATTTTTTAAATAAATATATGATGGTCGAACCGGCTCTTCATTGAAGTCGAGCTAGCTCGACGACGTTTCGCCCGAGCATTAGTTCTGTCTGCCTGAGAGAGCCGGCTCGAATCAGCACCTAGCCGACTTGAATTTTTTTTTTACTTTTTTATTATTACTTTTATATGAAGAAATATATAGTTACCCTACACAAGCTCGTAAAAAGTTAACTCTTCTTTGATGATTATAGAAAAATTTAAAAATACTCAAAAAAAATTGTTTAAGTTTTTAACTTAACTCTTTATTGAGTTTTCTTAATATTTGATCCCTCAATACCTCACACACTCTTTAATCTGTACATTAACTTTCTTGTTAAAAATGCTTGGTTTAACTCAATTTATAAGTGTAATCAGGTGCTTAAATGCTAAATACTAACTTACTTGAGGACTTTAAAAATTTAAAAATTTTTATTATTCTTCTCCTCCAACTTAATCAACATTGTCCTCAATAGAGTAGGAGAAATGAAGGATGCATAAAAAGAAAAAGAAAAAAGAGAGATGTTACTTGATTCAGAAGTCTTTTCAAAATTAGTTCTCCTCCTAACTTAACCAATTTTATCTTCAAATATCTATAAAAGATACAAAGCAAGCCTTGATTAACCTAAATAAAAATGCAAAAGATAGTAAAAGCAAAAGCTGGAATTGGGTTGCCTCCCAAAAAGTGTTAAATTTTAAGTCTTTAGCCAGACCAAATTATTGACAGGCACTTCCACATAGAGTGATCCTTTAATCCTAAAAAAATGAAGATCAGTTAAAATAAAAAAAAATTAGATTGCCTCCCAAAAAGTACTAAGTTTAAAGTCTTCAGCCAGACTGAATCTATGTTGCAGAATTGATCAGAATAAATAGGCTCATAAAAAACCATGACCTTCTCAATTTCAGTAGGTAATTTCAAGAATGGTTTCAATCGTTATCCATTTACTTTAAAAGTAGCACCATTGCTTGTGTTTTTGATCTCTACAGCCCCATGAGAGAAATTTTTTTTTACTATTTAGGGCCTTGTCCATTTAGATCTAAGTTTTTTTAAGAAATAAATATAGCCTAGAGTTACACAAAAAAACTTTTTGACCAGATGAAAATGATTTTCTATGAATTGCTTGATCATGGAATGCCTCAGTTCGTTCTTTATATATCTTAGCATTATTGTATGCCTCATTTCTGATTTTTTCAAGTTCATCAATTTGTAACTTCCTATATTATCCAGCCTCATCTAGATTCATGTTTAACTTTTTGATGGTCCACATAGCCCTATGTTCAAGCTCTACTGGCAAGTGACATGCTTTACCAAATACAAACCTATAAGAAGACATTTCTAAGTTGGTTTTGAAGGCAGTGCGATATGCCCAAAGAGTATCTACTAGCTTCAATGATCAATCTTTTCTATTGGAGCTCACAATCTTCTCTAGGATTTGTTTGATTTGATGATTTAAAACTTCAACTTATCCACTAGCCTGGGGGTGATAGGGTGTGGTCAATTTATGGGTGATGTTGTATTTCTTCATCAGGATTGCAAAGGATTGATTGTAAAAATATATTCCCTAATCACTTATAATGGCTCTAGGGATTCCAAAATGATAGAGCATATTTTCTTTTAAAAATTTGATAACAATTTTGCTATCATTCAATTTATATGGCATAGCCTCTACCTATTTGGACACATAATCGACAGCCACTAAGATATATTCATTTTTGAAAGAGTTTGAAAATAGTCCCATAAAATCGATTCTCCATACATCAAAAATCTCAATAACTAAGATCAGATTTAATGGCATCATCTCTCTTTTTGTGATCCATCCTACTTGTTGACATCTAGTGCAGCTTTTACAATACTCATGTGGATCTTGAAACAAATTAAGCCAGTAAAATCTACATTGGAGAACTTTTGTAGCAGTTTTCTTGGATCCAAAGTGGCCACCATAGGCTTGGTCATGACAAAAAGATAAAATGCTTTTGATCTCATGGTCTGGGATACATCTTCTAATGATTTGATCAGGATATTATTTAAACAGATATGAATCGTCCCAAATAAAATACTTTACTTGGGCAAAGAATTTATGTTTGTCCTGAGTGGTCCAGTAAGAGAGAATCCTATCAGTGGCTAAGTAATCGACAATATCAGTATACCATGGTTCTTTGATCACGGACATGAGTTGTTCATCAGGAAAAGACTCTTCTATTGATGGTTCATTAGAGAGTGCATCAGTCAATCGGGACAGGTGATTAGCCACTATATTTTTGGTTCTTTTCTTATCCTTAATTTTTAAGTCAAATTCCTGAAGAAGTAAAATCCATCAGATCAAATATGCTTTTGCATCTTTTTTTGTCAAGAGATGTCTAATGGCTGAGTGATCAATGTATACAATGACATGTGACCCAACCAAATAAGATCTAAACTTTTTGAGGGTAAAGACAATAGTCAATAACTCTTTTTCAGTGGTTGAATAGTTAAGCTATGCATCATTAAGGATCCTACTGGCATAGTATATAACTCGCGATAGCTTATCAATTTTTTATCCTAAAATGGCTCCAATGGCATGATCGATGCATCACACATGAGTTCAAATATTTGAGTCCAATCAGGTGGATGAATGATGGGTGCAGATGTCAATGCCTTTTTAAGATGCTCAAAAGACTCGAGGTACCCGAAAGTGAAATCAAATTTGATGTCTTTGGCAAGAAGATTAGTCAGTGGTAGAGCTATTTTGCTAAAATTTTTAATGAACCTCTTATAGAAGCCAGCATGTCCTAGGAATGAGTGAATTTTTTTGACTGATTTGGATGGTGACAGATTTGCAATCAAGTCTACATTGGCTTTATCTACTTCAATTCTCTTCTTTGAGATAACATGGCCAAGTACTATGCCTTCTTTGTCCATGAATTGATATTTTTCTCAGTTAAGTACTAAGTATTTCTTCTTACACCTTTCTAAGATCAGTCTTAAGTGATGTAGGCACTTGAAAAAGATGGAGCCAAAGATGAGAAAATCATCTATAAATATTTTTAGAAATCTTTTGATCATATCAGAAAAGATGCTGACCATGCACCTTTGAAAAATAGATGGAGCATTACATAAATCAAAGGACATACGTCTATAGGCAAAAGTTCTAAATAGATAGATAAATGTGGTCTTCTCTTGGTCCTCTGGTGCTATAAGAATCTGGTTATAGCCAGAATATCCATCAAGAAAATAATAGAACTCATGTCCAGCTAACCTTTCCAACATCTGATCAATGAATGGTAGGAGAAAATGGTCCTTTCTTGTGTCTGCATTCAATTTTCTGTAATCAACACAGACTCTTTAACTAGTTTGGACTCTAGTCGGTACTAACTCATTTGCTTTATTTTGGATCACTGTCACCCCAGACTTTTTAGGCACTACTTGAATTGGGCTAACCCATGAAACTATCTGAGATGGGGTAGATAATTTTATTGTCTAGTAACTTGAGAATCTCATTCTTCACTACCTCTTTCATAGCTGGATTAAGTCTTCTTTGGGGGTCTTTGACTGGCTTGGCTTCCTCCATCCTGGATAAATTCGATGTTGGATAATTGAAGGGCTGATCTCTTTGATGTCAGCCATGGTCCAGCCTATTGCTTCCTTATTCTCTTTGAGGATACCTAAAAATTTCTCTTTTTGGGTTTGATCTAGGTCTGATGCGATAAATACAGGTAAGATTTTTGATGGACCTAGATACACATATTTGAGATGTTGAGGGAGTGTTTTGAGTTCTAGTTTAGGTGCTTCCTCAATCGATGACTTGTGTATTGGTTCATCCATCCTCACCAGTGGTTTGATAGGTAGTTGTCATTGTGGATGAACTCTCTGATCACTTGATGAAGAAATTTTATAAGTTATTTCAAATTTTTGATCTGACCAGAGATTACAATTAAAATCTTCTTTCTCTAGGTCAATGGTCTCATAGATCTCATCCTAGATCAGGTTTACATCAACGAGTTGGTCTCTTTTGTTTTCAAGATTAAAAATATTAAGATCAATAGTCATATTTTCAAATGAGAGCTTCATGAGTCCATTGCGATAATTGATTAGGGTGTTGGTGGTTGCTACGAATGGTCTTTCTAACATTACTGGGATGTGACCTTTTGGTTAATCACTGGTTCAGTCTCGAGGATCACAAAATCCATAGGATAAATAAAATTGCTAACCTTGATTAATACATCTTTCACAACTTCTTTGGGGACCCTTACTAATCGATCTGTCAATTTCAATGTAATTTCTATAGGCTTTAATTCTTCTATACCCAATTTTTCATAGATTGAATAAGGTAGGATGTTCACACAAGCCCCTAAGTCTAATAAAGCCCTGTCAATGATAGTTTTTCCAATGACACAAGAGATTGTAGGAGACACTGAATCTTTGTACTTAACAGGCACATAGCTTGATAGATATGAGCTCACACTGGCTGCTAAAATGACTTTTTTGAGAACGTTGGTGGTCTTCTTCTTTTTGCATAGGTCTTTAAAAAATTTGGCATATGTGAAAACTTATTAGATCATGTCTAATAAAGGAATATTCACTTTTACTTGTTTAAATATCTCTAAGATTTGATCCATATGGACTGAGTGTTTGTTGGACCTAAGTCTATTTGGAAAAGAAGCTATCGGATTGGTGGGTGATGTCTCGAATTGCTTAATTTTTGATGTGAATTCTTCAAGTGGCTTGGGTGGTTTATGAATCTCTGTTGACTCCTTATACTTATTTGGGTCCTTAAACTTGGTTTGATTGGTCACATGCTCATGAGATGGTTTAGACAATGGGTCATCTTACTTTTTAGGTGTACCGCTATGGTTGTCTACTTATTTTCTAGACCTTAAGTTGTGAATTGCATTTAATTGGTTGATCTGGGCTCCTTGTGGTGGTCTTTGATTGTTTTGGATTCTGGGATTAGCCTCTGGTTGACTTGGTAGTTTATCTTTTTTCTTTTCACTTACAGCCATGGCTAATTGACCTAATTGCATCTCTAAACGGATAATAGCCTGGGTGTTGAAAGTTAAAAGCTGACCTGTGGTCTGCATAAAGTTGTTTAGTGTAGTGTTGGTGCTAGCAGTCGATTTCGCTAGGATTTTCAGACTCTTTTCTAGCGAGTTAAGCCTTTGATCATTGCTGAAACCTAGTAGAGTATTTGATGATTGAGTGGATTTGGGGTTGGGCTGAGTGAAGGCAGGTCTATTTGAGTTTGACCCTTGTGACCAAAAAAAATTAGGGTGGTTCCTCCATCTTGGATAATACGTCAGTGCATAGGAGTCATTTGTGAGTCTTTGATATGTTGTGTTCACTTGTGCTACTTCATTCTCGACTGGACCCAACAAAAAAGGACATCCTTCCACTGTGTGGTCTATGGCATTACACCTATTGCAAGTGGTTGTTGCAACTTGGTTTACTTAGGTGTGTCCCTGGAGTTTTAGGGCCTCTATCCTATGGATTAAAGATACAAATTTAGCCTCTTCAGCTAGGAAAGGTTGAGCTTGATATACACTCCCAGTTGAATGTGTGTCTATTGGGTTCCCTAGTAATCTCCCATTGTAGGCTTTTTTCTGCTGGGTCCTCTAGAAATTGCCAAACTTCTATGGGTTCTTTGTTCATGAATTGATCCTGATACATTGATTCTAACATGGTTCTTGAGTTTGGGTCTAATCCTTCATAAATTATTTAATACAACCTCCAAGTTTCTATTTCATGGTGTGGGAATTGACTCAATGATTCTTAAAATGATCAAAGCACTTCCAAAAAGACTTACCATGTAATTGATAAAATTAATTAATTTCATTCTTAAATTTGGCAGTCTTATGGTGTGAAAAATTTTTTTAGGAACACTCTAACAAAACCCTCCAATGATGTGATGGATTGATTAGGAAGACTGTATAACCACTTTTTGGCACTATCATTGAGGGCAAAGTTGATTAACCTAAGTTTGACAGCATCCTCAGTGAGCTGTTGAAACTGCATCGTGGCGCATACTTCCTCAAATTTTCTCATAAAAATGTATGCATCCTCAATTCCAGTGAATTTGGAGAGCATGTTTATGATCTGAGGTTTAATTTTAAAATTGGCATCAATTTGTGGCGGTCGAATATATGGGGTTGGGCTGACCCAACTGAGTAGCAAAGTCTTTCAGGACTCAAGTTCATGTTCGGGTTCACCCATGGTGGGCTTAAGGTCTACTGGACTCGATGCAAAGTTTGATCTATTTTTACTAATCGACCAGATATCCTTGTCCAAGAAGAAATTTGAAAATTTTCAATTATTTTTGTAATTTTTTTTTGTTGTTTTTTTTTTTAAGAAAAGAGGAAATAGATGAGAAAAGAAATCTAAAGATGAGGGCCTAAGGAGTCCTAAATCTAAAGATGATAGAGAAGAATATTTTAATTAGGTTAATATTTGTAGATTAGTAATCAAGTTATGCAATCAATCCTAGCTAGAGTAACCCTAGAACTAGACAGCTCCTAACTGTCAAGGTTGTCTTTGAGCACTCCAGGTAAAAGACTAACCACTTAACTGGTCAGGTAAGTGTAAGGTTGGTGGGGTCCCCCCGTTGCTTTCTTAGACACCAACTGAGCGCCAGATAAGCAAATAAACTAATTAAATAACATCTTCCTTCAGGATGTAGTCTCTAACCATTTTCTCAGACATCAGTCAAACTGACTAACCCTAACCCGGTCCAACTCTTTGGATCCCTTGTCCTGTTGAGCTCGAGAGTCTTTAGGGGCCAACGTTAATTGATTTTAAGTTAAGGTTTAGGTTAATACAATATGTAGGATGATGGTTTGTGGGCCAAAGAAGGGTGATGAAATCTCTACCTTATCTTGTTTAGGTTTGTGCCCTTAAGATGTTTTATGAAATTATGCAATGCAAGAAGAAAAGGAACTAGATTTGATAGTTAGTCAAGAGTAAATTGATTTGTTTTACTTTTTAGATTTTATGATTAAGTATCTAATTCTCCAAGTAGATTATGAGGTGTCAATGTAAAGATTTTTTTTTTGAAAAAAAGTAAGTTTGATTAAGAAACTAAGCAAGTTAGAAAGAAATTAAAAAGAAACTAAGAATTTTTTTAAAAAAAAATAATCATACCTAGATCTTGATAATGGTGCTAAAATTTAATCCTGTCGTAGGTGGTCACGAATAAAAATCAACTCAAACTATATAGATAGGGTGAGTCAGGATCGTTTCACAGAGATTTAGGGTGATTATCTTTTTTTTTAAGAAAGAAATAAAAGAGAATTGATTGTAAGGGATTAAAAAAAATAAAATAGTAAAAATTAAATTAAAATTAATTTATAAAAAAATAATTCAAAAAATAACTCAAAAATTTTGAATCCACCATGCAAATTAGATTTATTTTTTTTCTTATATTGCAATATTAATTCTTGTGATTAAGGTATTAGCACAGCTTATCTTTAAGGGGTATGAACTGTATCAGTTGATCACAGCTCATCCTATCAGAGTATAAACTATCTAAATTAATTACAAGATATATGATTGAATCTAACATATCACGATCCATCTCTCCTAAGTACATACTGTAATCAGGGATCACGATACTCAATAGAGGGTATAGACCGTGTAGGCTAATCAATACCTTAGAAAGTAAAAAAAATATGAAATAAAAGTATAATTTATTACATAAAAATTAAATACAAGAAAAAAAAATAAAAATCTATTTACAGGCTTCATCGTATTCCTGGATTGAAGAGATTTAGTCACGCATTAAGCTCTCTAGCTCCATAATCTCTCAATATTTGATCCCTAAAGCTCTTTGATTTTTTTTTTATTTTTTTCTTATTTTTTCTCTAATTTTTTTTCCTCCAAAATTTATTCTCAGACCCCTATTTATAGGTAAATTTTTTATATTTTTTTTGATAGAAAAAAGTTTTAAAACTTTTAGAATTCGTATAATACCCTTTACATTAATTTCTGGCCGTCAGATCATCTTTGAACCATCCAGATCAGCCCAAAATCTGATGTTTTAATCCTTATCAAAATTGGATGCATTTCTGACCATCCGATTGCATCTTAGATTTGATCTAGGTCATTGATCAGTGCTCGATCATTCCTATTCAAAGTCAGAGATGTTTTCAACCATCGGATCAAGCGATGAATTGATTTTCGATTGTTGGATCGCGCAAAACCTTCTTCCTTTCAATCGACAATGAACAAAGCTGTCTGATCAGGCTTCGAATGAATTTGGACTATCAGATCACACAAATTACTTTCGCCTCACTTGTGAGCCATGTCTGTGGACCGAAAAACTATTCTGTGGACCGCTCCCTTGATTCTGTGGACCAAGCGACCAGTCTACTGTGTATCGAAGATAATTTTAATATTTTTAAGATATTTTCTCTTGATTTTTACTCTAATTTTTGCCTGAAAAAAAAAAATATGCATTAAATTTTTTAAAACTTTTACATTATTTTGGTGCTTAAATTACTCAATTACATCTATTTTCATAAATATACTTCAATTTCATATTTTTCTAAAAATATTTATTTTTGTAAAAAAAATTGATTTATTTATGAAATTAAGTTTTTAAGAAGATGTTAGCATCATAAATTATCAAAAATTCTTAAAATAAATATAAAAATATATTACTTATTAAAAACCAACCAAAATCTATCTTTAATGGGTGATAAAAGAAGGGTTAGCTTCTGATTTTCTCACACATAAACTAATTTTATGTGGTGAGAAAAAGCATGAGACCTTTTGGGTGGCATAAGGGAGAGAATCTCATTCATCTGGAACTCTAGAGTTTAATCAATTAGATTTTTTTTGAACCTAATTTAATTAGATCAAATAAAATATGATGAATCTAATCTAATTAAGCTTGTATAATCTTAATTAAATCTAATCAAATCAATAATTAATTGAGCCATAGATTCGATCAAATCAGGATCATTTCTCCCTTACCTATTAGGTCATCTCATAACCTAATTAAACCTAATCTGATTGAATCCAATTCAATCAGACTTAATCCAAACTTTAATGCTCAATCAAATTGAGCTAATTAGTGATCTGATCATTAATTAATCATTCATTAATGATAGAGTCCAAGTCCAATGGGACTCTTCAGCAGAGTCTCCATTCAGTGGGACTCTTCAGCAGAGTCCCAATCTACTGGAACTCTTCAAATTAGTTATGTGATCGGAGAGAAACTTCTAATATGTGTGATCCTATAGGTTCGAACCTAAGTTGGTGCATAGAAATTATTTTGTACCAATCAGAGTAACTATCTAGCAATGGTACTCGATGTTCGGATAGACTGAATGTATGCAAAGTAAACTTAAGAACTTATTTTGATATAGTTACCATATAATTCATCCCTTTGACCTTTGATGTCAGGATGACTTAAAGTTTAAACTGTCAACTCTTAACAGTGCATTCATTATGTGTCACAACCTAATAAATTTTGTGACTTCTCATAAGGATTACCCTAGCCAAGATCTTACTAAATTGAAACACAAAGCATTCTCTCTAAACCTTTGGAGTGGTCAATTCCATCTTGATTCATGGACCGACTTTACAAGTACTTTACTATATCCAAAAACTTTTCGATCCTGAATTAAAAATTTAGGTAGTCCGCACTAAAGCATAGTGAGTTGCTTGTAGTCTCCATGGTGATCTCAGGTTGGAGGACACTTTTACCTATATCCATCCGGAGTGACTTTTGACAGCAAAGTGCTCCGGAGTGATCACGTTCAGTGAAATATATTTTAACATTTCACCTACATGCCATACTAGCATCTTCATGCTCTTTGATTTAGAGGGTGACCATCTAATATGACACATACCGACCTACACTTGATATGTCTATCATCCTAATAATAGCATATCATTTGGTCATGAACTCATTTAAGGATTAAACGATAAATCTTTCTTTATCGATTTAAAATATCCTAAAAATTTTTAGCATAACACAGAAGTTCAATATAGAAGATGTATAAACTTATGATAAAATTTACTAAATAAATATTTTATTAATTAATTCATATACAATTACATCAAATAGCACAATCATCAACAAGTGACAATTGGCTTTGGGCACATTTTCCAACATTAAGTCCAGGGGGTGAAAGCATGTGATGTTGGATTTTGACCATGCAGTGGAAAGTAATTTTTAAATTTTTTAAAATAAATAAATCAATAGCTTTATCAAATAAACTATCAGCTGGAATCCAAACCCTAGAATCATCTTGTCGATATCAATCAAAGCAAAAGTAAGCATACAAAGAGATAGAATTTTATACTTTCACCAATATAAAAAAGTGGCATGTTGGTGTTCTTCATGAGACTCTAAATAAAAATTTTCCAACGGTGATCCATATGGAAGTTGGCCAAGGTCCTTCCCAACCAGTGCATTGTCATAGCCTTATCTTCTGAAGAATACTACTGGCTTCGAACTCATGATATGATCGTGCCAAAGCCCAGTTGCTTTTGAATTTGCCACCAGAACAATATCAGAAAGATACTCTTTAGATGTCTTACAATCTAAGATTTGATTTTTAGCTCCAACATATGAAAAAATTAAACCCTATAGTACACTAGCAACATTTGTTAAAATTAAAATACTCACCACCTTCTTGCAACTTTTACCACTTAATTTTTCCTTCTTTTTTATCAATTTTTTTCAAAATTTTTCTATAATTTCACATCCCTCCTCTCTGATTTTAATCTAAAATCATAGCAACCAACTATGTGGGTGTCCATATAAATAGAGGACCAAGGGACTATAGGAAAATATATCCCAAAAGCAATCATCAAGCTGTTGACGGTTGAGCAACCAAGTATTGTAATTGATTTGTTAATAAATAAAATATATTTTTAGCTTTTTCATCATAAGTTTTCATCTTCTAATGAACTCCATTGTTATGATGAAGTCCTTAGGACTATTTAAGTTGATAAAGAGAGATTTATCGATTAGTCCTTAAAATTATTCACAACCAAATGATAGGCTGTTAATAAGGACGACAGCTTCTATCGAGCATAGGTCGCTGTAGGCCATATGGTTGGTTGTCCTCTTAATCAAAGAGTGTGGAGACACTGGTATGATATACAGATAAGATATAAGGGTACATCATCATTGAACGTGACCAACTCTAGAGCATTCTGCTGTCGAGAATGTCTCTGATGGGATATAGGTATAAGTGTCCCTTAGATCTGAGATCATCTCAGTGACTTGCAAGCAACTCACTGTGCTTTGGTACTGACTAACTAAATTTTAATTCAGTGATGGAAGGCTTCTGGGCATAGTCAAATACTTATGAAGTCAGAGTATGATCGAGGTGGGATTGATCACTCCAAGAGTTGAAGAAGAATGAGTCGCTGTATTTTAATTTAGCAAAACCTTGGCCAGGATAATCCATCAGATGGATTTGATATTTTAAATATAATGTGGACAACCTGATCAGAGTTGACGTTGAACTCTGAGGTTCCTATATCATTTTGGTCAAGGAGATGAATTATATGAAAACTATATCCGCATGGTTCTAAGGATGTTGTTCTACACATTCGACCTATCCGACCGTCGGATACCATTACTAGATGGTCACTTCGATTGGTATAAAAATTTATTCTTACTATCAGCTTAGGTTCAGACCTATGAGGTCACACACATTAGAGTTTATGATTGATCGGATGGTTGATCAACAATTAAGAATCGTTATAGGGTTAAACGATCAATACGATTGACATTTAACCTAGTGCAAGTGTTGTAGGAGGATCGATTAGCAATTTGATTGCTAATTGGCTTAATTTGATTAAGCAATAGTTGAGATTAAGTCTAATTGAATATGATTTAATAGATTTAGTTTAGTCTTGATTGGATCAAGTCCAATTGATTTATTGGATAAACCAAGTGCAAGAAAAACTAGTCCTAGTTCAAATAGGACTTGGGTCAACCTAATTTTTAATTTGATTAAAAAATTAAAATAGATTTAAATATAATTTAATCTGATTAAATTAAATTTTTATTGGGTTAAGACCTATTTTAATTGGATTGATCTAATTTTGGTTTGATTTGGTTTGAGAAACCAAATTAAAACAAGTCATAAGATAGAATCCTAGCAAGACTAGGATTCTACCTTGCGCAACATAAGCCCCCCATGCTCTCTCTCTTATTCCACATCAATTTCTCTTATTTTGTGGACAAAAATTCTCTCCCAGGTCTTCACCATGCCCAAAATATTTTCTCCTTCTTTCTTACATGGATGATGGTTGTGGATCAAATCAAAGTAAGAATAAGTTTGGATTTCAAATTCTATGAGATAGAATTTTAGAAATCCAAAACTCTTTCTTTTTGCATTGATTTTATCCAATTTTTTTTAAGATTTTTATGACTTTTATGGCACTTGATAGGACCCTTTTCTGTTGGTATACACAAAAAAAAAGGAGGGGGCACCCAAGAGTTGGGCACCCCTTATCTTGCCATGTTTGGATAAACCTTGACTAGGTATTTGACCTAGACAAGAACTCTATCATATCTCTCTATATAAAATAATTTTTTATAAAAGTTTTGTAAAAAATAGATCAAAGAGAGACCTTTGGGAATCAAAAAATCAAAGGAAAAAAGGTTGGGGCATAGAGATATAATAGACACAAGATAGGGTGTCTAGAGAGAGCAAAGAGAAGAAGAAGAGGGTCTTCTTCTGGGTTATTGTGTTCATCACTTCCCTTCCTCCATCTTGAGTTTTCTGAGAGTATCTCAGATCTAAAACTTCTTCTCCTACTTCTCATCTTTGGAAGAGTCCAAATCAAGAAGAAAAAGGCACCTGATCAACCATCGAAGAAGGATCAGCGCAGTACTAGCATACTGTGCTGATTTTCTGAGCAGGACTTCTGATCGAGATTCGTGGGCTCGTGTGGATGACTCCTAGAGGCTGGATCATGTGCGGCTCACAACATCATCCTCAACCCAGATCAGTAAGGTTAGAATGTCTAACTTGCAAGATAATAGATCTGATCTATTATTTATTACATACATTAGATGTAGCATAGAAACATGTTGATATGATCAACATGTAGTTCATTCTCTATATGTTTTAATTTTTGATTTAATACTATGTAATAATCATGTAATAAGATCTTAGATCTATAGATTCTCTAATTTTATAAAATAATTTTATTTATTTTAGTCTTTCATTGCATGATCTTGAAAAGTTTCAAGATCTAACCCTGAAATCTAGATCTGGTTCCTTCAATTGGTATCAAAGCCTAGGTTTTTATTACATGATTATTTATACATGCTTAGATTATTTTTTAGATTAGATCTAATTTATAATCTAATTATTAAATCTAAAATTAAAATTTTTAGATCAATCACGAACTGCAAGGTTGTCCTGCTGTAAGGTTTACCCCTTACAGTGCAAAGGTTGTCCTAGTTCGTGTAGATCTATCTTTAATCATAAATTTGTTAGATATGATCTAGATTAAATTTATGATTTATTAGATTTAAAAAATATTTAAATCTAAAATAAAATCTCTTTGTTAATATAACCTGCCAAAGAACCATCATATTTTTGTTTGAAAAATTTGCCATTTAAAGTTAAAATTGTTTCAATTACATGAACTTGTTTAGATTAGATCTAAAGTAGTTTCATGTTTATTTTATTTGCATCTTGATTATGAATCAAACATGCAACTTGATTGGTGAACCATGTTGTAAAATTATTTTATAAATATAAAAATTATTTTCAAAAAGTCAAACCCCAACCCTCAGCCCAAAATTTAATTGAGAATTAAGAAGTTGTTTTGATTAGGTTCTAGGATTGTGAATTGAAGAACCTAAGACACAAACATAACACATTGGGTTAACGGGTTAGTGGAATTAGGTCCATTAATTGGGTTAGACCTAAGTTAGATTAAAGATGGACTTAATTAGAGAATTGACTAAATCTAATCAATTGTTGTCTTAGATTAGGTCAAGGATTCTCTAGATCAATTACAATAGTTGTAGTTGGTCAAGTCCATATCTTTAACGAGAACTAAATAGACTTGATTCTTGGCTAAGCGATCTAGCATGAACTATTAGGTTGATCTAATCAAAACTAATTAAATCAGTTGGTGTCTAAGATAAACCAGACCAGTTTTTTAATTGGGAGCCCGCTTACCTGGCCATTTCTGATGGTGTCTAAGGCAAGCTTTGGCCGACCCTCCACTGATCGAACTTACTGGTCTCTTGGTGAAATTATGTTTTGATCGGATCACTTGACTATTCGAGCTGACCATGTCAGCTAGGTAAATCAGTGTGACTGATTTAGGTGCTCCTAGACCAGCTCTTTTAATGGTCTCCCTTAAGCTGACTTATTGAAGCCAGTGGAGGATCATGATAGGCTGGTTCATCTGACCTCATCCTCTAAATCAATTAAATCTTCTAAAATTATTAGGTCCTTAAAATAAAATAGTTATGGTGATAACTAGATCATAGCCTCCATTAAGTGGATGATAATGGATCCATTAGTTGGATAATCATTGGAGGCCCAAAGCCTGTGCTTATCGGCTAATGGAATTATCATTCATAATATGATTTTTGACTGCATCTTTCTAAATAGTGTTAGGTTAGCCAACCAAAGTTGGGCCTAATCATTCATTGGCTAGATGGGCCAAGTATGGTCATGTTAATGGTTGGACTAATCAGACCTTTTCAGTGGAGGCCAAAGCCACTGATTAAGGACTAGGAAAAATTAAAATTACTAGAAATTTTTAGAAAAATAATTGGTTATGAACTTACCTTAATTACATGGTTAGCAACAAAATTGGGCTTGTGTGCAGTCTAAGTGATTCTAGTACCCACTAAGAATTAGGGTAATTCCTTGAATTGGAGGTAGAGGCTACCAATTCGAATAAAATAGTGGAAAAAATCTTTTGATTAAAGTTCAAATCTTTAGGTTTAATGAATCAATTACTAATTAGGTTATGATTTTTTTTTGAGCAGATATGGCCACTTTCCTATCGCTCCGATCATTGTTGGACAATGATAAGTTGATGGGACCCAACTTCGATAGCTGTACCGAAAGTTGAAAATAGTTCTGGAGCATGAACGGATCCTATATGTGATAACAATCCTGCACCTGAGGAGCCAGCTGCCAATGCACGTGGACAGTCAGAGATACTTATCAGAAGTGGCTCAGTGATCAGACCACGGTGCGCTGCATCATGCTGGCTGCCATGAGCGACGAGTTCGATCATAAATTTGAGACAGCTCAGCCAAAGGACATGCTTCAAGTGTTGGAGGATGTCTTTGGCACACCCGTGATGTGGAGAGACACAAGACTAGTTGTGCCATCTTCAACACCAAAATATGGGATGGTGCCTCTGTCACTAATCATGTATTGTACATGATCGAGCTAATGGAGCATTTGAGCAAGCTCAGCTTTTTCTTGCATAGCAACTTGAGAAAGATGCAATACTGAACTCGCTGCCCAAGTCTTATCTTTCATTCCTCACTTATTATAGAATGACAAAGCCTGAAATAAACTACCACCGGTTACTAGGTTGCTTCAGAACTTTGAGAAGGATCACCAACTCCACAAGGAATCGATGAACTTAGTGGGAGGTTCGTCTTCTGGTTCTCGACCCTTTAGAAAGGGAAGAAGAACAAGAAGAAGAAAGTGAAGAAGGTACAAGTTCAGGTTGGGACATCAGTGCAGGGCTAGACCAGAAAGATCAAGCCCAATAAGAGTCTATTCTATTGGCAAGCACCCTAATTAGATAGTGTGTCAGATATCTACTTATGGCACTGTAGGCTAGGTCATATAAACAAAAATAGAATAAACAGGTTGACTCAAGAGGAATCCTCGAAGTCAGTGATTGTGAATTACTTCCAACCTGTGAGTCCTATCTTTCTGGTAAAATGACCAAGTCACCTTTTACTGAAAAAGATGAGAGAGCTACTTAGCTCTTGGGCCTAGTACATACTGATGTATGGGGCCCATGAGCACAAGTCTAGAGGTGGATATTTCTACTTCATCACTTTCACGGATGATCTATCTAGATATGGATATGTCTATCTGATGAAACATAAGTCGGATTCATTTGAAATGTTCAAACGATTCTAAGTGAAGTAGAAAAATAAACTAGGAAGAGTATTAAAACTTTCGATCTGATGAGGAGGAGAATACCTTTCTGGTGAGTTTCTCACATACCTAGGAGAGAATGAGATTCTCTCCCAATGGACTCCTCTAGGAACACCACAACATAATGGTGTGTCTGAAAGAAAAAATCGGACTCTGTTAGACATGGTCCGATCCATGATGGATTTTGCCAGCTTGCCGATATCCTTCTGAGGATATGCATTCAAATTGCCTATTATCTATTAAATAGGATTTCAAGTAAGTCTGTAATTAAGACTCCATATGAGATATGGACAGAGCGTAAGCCAGCACTTTCACACCTTAGGGTCTGGAGGTGCCCGACCTATGTCAAACGGTTAGTTACAGATAAACTCAGACCTAGGTCTGACAAATGCACATTCATAGGATACCCCAAAGAGATCAAAGGATATTTTTTTTACCATGCTGATGAACAAAAGGTGTTCGTCAGCCTTAAGGTAATTTTTTAGAAAAGGAGTTCTTGGTGAAGGAACTGTTGCCTTTAAGATTGAACTTGATGAAGTTCAATAGGTAGAAGGACCGACACCAATAGCTGAACCTGAGTCGGATTTGATTAGATCAGATCCGAAGCTCAATGTACCTGCACTATTAAGGCGATCGATAGAGTACCGCATCAGTCGGATAGATACTATGATTTCTTGATCCGGGATGGTGATCCCATCAAACTCGATAAGAATGATGAGGATCCGATCACCTATATGGATGCAATGCAGAGATTGATTCCAAAAAATGGCTTGAAGCATAAAATTCAAATGGAGTCCATGAAGGTCAACGATGTATGGACATTGGTTGACCCACTTGAAGGGGTTAAACCCATTGGGTGTAAATGAGTCTTCAAAAGGAAGAGGGGCATAGATGAAAAGGTGGAGACCTATAAAGTCCATCTGGTTGTCAAGGGATATCGTCAACATTATGGTATTGACTATGATGAGATATTTTCTCCTGTGGCAATGCTCAAATCCATTCGGATAATGCTTGCAATAGCTGTCCATCTGAATTATGAGATCTGCAGATGGATGTAAAGACAGCTTTCCTGAATGGAGAGCTAATCGAAGAGGTGTATATGATACAACCTGAGGGGTTTACATCCACAGATGAGTCCAAGGTGTGCAAGCTTCTCGGAGTTGGAACATGCATTTGATAAGGTGATCAAAACGTATGGCTTCGTTAAGAATGGAGAAGAGCCTGCATCTATAAATGTGCAAATGGTCTAGTTATGGTATTTTTATCTTGTACGTGGATGACATTCTCTTAATCAGGAATGACATCCCACACTACAGAGAATAAAAGTTTGGTTGTCATCGCAGTTCTCCATGAAAGATTGGGTGAAGCATCCTACATCCTAGGGATGAAGATCTATAGGGATAGATCTAAAAGGATGCTTGGATTATCCAGTCCACGTACATAGACACTGTGCTGAAGAGTTCAGCTAGAAAATTTCAAGAAAGTTATCTACCGATAAACCATGAAATTTCTCTCTCTAAGAAGGATTGTCCGACAACTCCTAAGAGAGAGAGCGTATGAGTAGAGTCCCATATGCTTCGTCGTGGGATCTATCATGTACGCCATGATATGTACAAGGCCAATGTTACATACTCACTAGGAGTAGTGAGTAGATACCAATCTGATCCTAGAGAAAATCATTGGAAAGTGGTTAAAGCCATCCTTAAGTATTTGAGAAATACTAAGGACCAATGGTTGGTTTATGGTGAGTTAGATCTAAAACTTGTGGAGTTCACAGACTCCAGCTTTCAATCTGACCATGATGACAGCAGAAGCGTGTCAGGTTATATCTTTACTCTGAATGATGGAGCCATCTGCTGGAAGAGTTTCAAGTACATATTGTGGCAGACTCTGTTTGTGAGGTAGAGTACATCGCAGCATCGGATGCGCAAAAAAAGCTGTGTGGCTAGAAAATTCATCACCGAGCTGGAGTAGCACCCTCCCTCGATGGTCCGGTCCTGCTCTACTGCGACAGCACTGGTGCCATAGCTCAGGCAAAGGAACCCAAAGCACACCAGTAGACGAAGCATATTTTGCACCGCTTCCATCTGGTCGGAAGATCGTAGATCGAGTGATGTCGACCTTCAGAAGATCGACGGAAAGAAAAACTGGCCAACCCCGTCACTAAAGCCCTGGCGATAAAGGAGTTCGACAACCACAAGTCGAAGATGGGTATTAGATACTGTGCCGAGTGGCTTTAGGACAAGTGGGAGTTGTTGAAAAATATGTCCCAAAATCAATCGTCAAGATGTTGACGGTTGAGCAACCAAGTATTGTAATTAATTTATTAATAAATAAAATATATTTTTAGTTTTTTCATCATAAGTTTTCATCTTCTAACGAACTCCATTGTTATGATGAAGTCTTAGGACTATTTAAGTTCGATAAAGAGAGATTTATCGATTAGTTCTTAAAATTGTTCATGACATATGATAGGCTGTTAATAAGGAGACAGCTTCTATCGAGCATAGTCGCTATAGGCCATATGGTTGGTTGTCCTCATAACCAAGGAGTGTGGAGACACTGGTATGGCATACAGATGAGATGTAAGGGTAATCATCATTGAATTGACCAACTCCAGAGATTCTACTGTCGAGAATGTCTCTGATGGGATATAGGTATAAGTTCCCTTAGACCTGAGATCACCTCAGTGACTTGCAAACAACTCACTATGCTTTGGTACTGGACTAACTGAATTTTTAATTCAGTAATGGAAGGCTTCTAGGCACAGTCAAGTACTTACAAAGTCAGAGTGTGATCGAGATGGGATTGACCACTCCAAGAGTTGAAGAAGAATGAGTCACTGTATTTCAATTTAGCAAAACCTTGGCCAGGGTAATCCATCAGATGGATTTGATATTTTGAAATACAATGTGGACAACCTGATCAGAGTTGACAGTTGAACTCTGAGGTGTTCTATGATCATTTTGGTCAAGGGGATGAATTATATGGAAACTATATTCACATGGGTTCTAAGGATGTTGTTTACACATTCGACCTATCTGGCCGTTGGGTACCATTACTAGATGGTCACTTCGATTGGTACAAGAATTGTTTTGTGCTACCGACTTAAGTTCGATCTATGAGGTCACACACATTAGAGTTCATGATTCGATCGGATGGTTGATCAATGATTAAGAATCGTTCTAGGGTTAAACGATCAATACGATTGATATTTAACTTAGTGCAAGTGTTGCAGGAGGATTGATTAGCAATTCGATTGCTAATTGCTTAATTTGATTAAGCCAATGAGCTGAGATTAAGTCTAATTGAATATGATTTAATTAGATTTAGTTTGGGCTTGATTGGATCAAGTCCAATTGATTTATTGGATAAGCCAAGTGCAAGGAAAAACTAGTCCTAGTTCAATTAGGATCACATAAATTAAGGGTGCAAGTCCCTTATGAATCTTCTTGATAGTTATTATGGGGTGCCACTTTGAATTGTTCAATTTGGGCATGTCGTTAATTAAAGGGCCTTTAATTTTTATATAAGAGTCTCTTGGGTGCAAAAGAGGGTATTTAATTATGGGTGGAGGGCTCAATAGTTGGCGCCTAATGGGCTTCCTAATGTAAGTTGGATAACTTAAGTTAATAGGAATCCTAATGCAAGTAGGACTTGTATTATAAGATTAAATAGGATTCAATCTTTATGCCTATAAAAGAGGACCTCTCTAAGATCCTAAGATCATCTAAGCCACCCCCTCTCCATGCCAAAAAGCTCCCCACACCCCTCTTCCTTCTCCTTTCTCTTCTTCTCCCTTGGGCATCCCATACACGCCCCATACTTGGGACGGCGTCCCAAGTGTTGCACACACCCAAGGTGTTGGGCGACCCTTCATCTACTGGTTGTTGGTCTTGGTAGCACTATAAGGCAAGGAGAAAGGCTAGAGAAGAAGAAAAGATAAGGATCAAAGAGAAAGATCAAACGTTGATCGCGATCCAGGCTTCGTTCAGATTCAGCAGGCGAATTTTGGAGAATCAAAATTTAGATCTTAGAGGTATTTCTAGGTTGATCCCAAGTGGATACTTGTAGAGGCTGGATACTTGTATGACTAACAGAGAGTCTCATCTCTTTCAGATCCAGATTTGAAGAAAGGATTGCGAAAAAAGTACGTGATTTGATACAATTTAAATTTTAATATATATCAATTTCAGCATATGAAATAGATCCATGTGATTTTATATTTATGCATGTAAAATTTAGATTAAAATTATTTTAATCTTATTCTTCACTGTGGTGTTTAGAAAATTAAGTTTTTGAAACACATATGCATGCTTTAAACCTCAAATTCCAACAGTGATATCAGAGTCACGGATTTTCATATGCTGAATTTTAATATACATATTTTTAAAAAATTTCAAAATTAATTTTTTTTTCTTAATACATAAGATGTATGGATGGATCTTCAAATCTGAAATCTAATTTTGGATTTAGTTTTAGAACGTATAATTGATACGTTGTTGCATGCATAGATCTGAATTTTGATCTAGAAAGAGTTTTAGTTAATGTTCATGTGAAATATAGATGCATACATAAATCTAAATTTTTTATGATCTAAATTTTAATTCATATATATGATATATGATTGTATATTTAGATCATAAATTTATTTTTAATCTTATTCATGATTAGTATGTGAGATATATGATATCATGCTTAGATTTGAAATTTTGTTCAGATCTAATTATATATGCATATATATGATATATTTTGTATGTTAAAATCTAAAATTATTTTTATATTTTAAAACTTATATTAATATAAAAAATTTAGATCTGAAATATGATTTTAAAATCTAAATTTATGTTTGTACATGAGAGTTTTGATCATGAAAAAATTAAAAATTAGGTCATATAATAGGATTACATCTTAAATTTTTTATTTGAGTCATATGGGTCTAATTGATTAAGTAATTATCAAATCGAGTCAAGTATTGAATTGAGTTAGATTAATTAAATTAATGATTATACAATTATTTTGATCAAATCGATTGAGTCCCATATGTAGAATCGATTAACCTAAGGATCTAATTTGGCTCGTTGGTTTGACCCGATACGCTTGAGCTAATCAATTCGGATCAATCGACCTATTGGTGTCTAGGTAAGTTAATGAAATATGATTATTTAATTAGTTTCGTTGACTATCTGGATAATTTATTGATGTCTTAGGAAGGCAATGGGGGGATCCCTATGACTTTACTTACTGCCAATTTGAAAGATTGAGACTTGAATTAGATTATTAGCAATCTGATTTAGCCATGCTAGTTAGATCAGTCATATGATGACTGATTAGATGAGACTAAATCTAAATTTTTCATAAATATTAAGTCCATAGGTCTTTCATTATTGTAGATGTGGGGTGCTACCGACGTTGATTGTTCTCGGTTGGTTACAGTGGTTCAGTTGCATCAGAAACACACAACCACTCTATTAGCAAAGAGTTGCTCCAGGAAAAGGATGGGGTTGGGCCCAATAACTATTAGGTGAGGGACCAATGACGGCCTTGCACCTGTTATGAATGATGGGTCAGGCTTAACTAAAAAGTATGGGCAATAACTGTTAGGTGAGCCACATGACTTAGAGACCAAATCGTTACAACATACTTAGTGAAGCATCTAGGCAAAGAGTTGCCTATACATCGGTGTGCATGTTAGAAAAGGTGCAGGATTTTATGCATGAATTTTAAAATATTTTTGAAATATAACGCAGGGAACATATAAATTAAATAATTTAATCTACAAAAGATGTAACTAAATTACTAAATCCTACAATAAAGACTTATAACATGTCATATTATATTTATAAATCAAAAAATAAAAGCTTTGGTATTGATCAAATCAATACCCTAGATCTAAAACAGTTTTAGATCTAAAACTAGATCACATCTAGATAAGAGAAGAGATCAGATCTCTTACCTTGGTGCGGGTTGAGAACTTTGTGATTGATTTTCTTTGTTGTCTTTGGAGCCGCACACGCATCCGGCCTCTACAGGTGATCCACACGAGGCTACAACAAAATGGAGGTTCGTCGAACGAAGATCCACTCGAAGTGCTAGCTTCTTGCAGATCCCTTCGGATGGTTAATCTAAAAATATTCTTCGAATCTCTTGAATATTTCAAGAGATGAAGAATATGAGGAGGAATAAGGGAGAAGTCAAACCTTTTGACCTCTCTAAAATCAGAAATAATACATAAAAGAAAAAGTCCTAAGAGAAGACAGATCTTCTCTTTCAGTACATCAACGATTGATGTCCTGAGAACATCTCTATGCTAGGACATGAGAAGACCTTCTTCTATAGATTTTTTCTTAACTTCAGATCTTATGATATCAATTTTTCTCATAGAAAAATCTCATGATTTATAGAGAAGAAGGGTTCTAAAAGAAACCTTAAGAGAAGACTTCTTTTCTTCTTCTTCTCTCATCAGAACATGATCAGTTCATGTCCAAAATTAGATCACCATACCCCAACTCATTGGAGCATGAATCCACCATGCCATCCCTTTTTCTCTCTCAGATTTTTATCACATAAAAATATAAAAATAAAGAAAAATAATATGAAAGAAAAATAATGAGAGAAGACAATCTTTCCTCTTACCTTTTTTCTCTACAAGACATCAAATTTTGATCTCTTGATAGAAGACTCTCCTCCAAGGATCTTGGTGCCTCAAACCACCCATGCCATCCTCTTTCTCCTCTACTTTTTCTCTCAAAAAACTACAGATTTTAGACTCCTATATCTTTCATATGGGAAGGCAACAATATAAGAGGTAGATAAGGTCAAGAGTCCTAGTTAAACAAGGAACTTATGGGGCATCCAACTCTTGGACGCCCCCTCCCTCATTTATTTCGTGGAGATCAGGATAAGATGCTTAAAAGGGGTGACAAAATGATAGGATAGGCTTGGGGAAGTTGGCGCAAGAGAGGAGAGAAGAGTCCTTGTGAAGAGGGACTCTTTCAAAAAAAGAATAAGCCTAAACCACTTTCCATAATTAACCAAATCACTTTCCTCATTGAATCAAATCAAATCTGATTCAAATCTCTAGAATAAGTGGTGTGAGATAACATTCCTTGGATATGGATATCATAGAAAAATATCTAAAAATTAATTAGTGGGCGTGGGCTTGAGATTTCTTAGGTGGCACAAGAGATGATATGGAATCCTAGTCTAACTAGGATTCTTATATAGATTAGGTCAAATACTTTGAATCCAATCTAAATTAATTATAACCTAATTAATATGATTCTAGTCCAACTAGGAATCTAATTAAATCAGATTAAATATATTTAATTCTGATTTAAATCCTAACTTAATTAGGAATTAGGTGCATACAAGTCCTAGTCGAACAGGGACTTGTTCTCCCTTGCAACTGGCTTATCCAATAAACTAATTAGACTTAATCAATTAAATCCAAACTAATTTTAATTGAATAAATTTAATTAGACTTGATCTCAGCCCAATTGCTCAATCAGATTGAGCCAATTAGCAATCCAATTGCTAATCGATCCTCCTGCAACACTTGCATTAGGTCAAACATCAATCACATTGATCGTTTAACCTTAGAATGATTCTCAATCATCGATTAACCATCTGATTAGGTTACAACCTCTTATGTGTGTGACCTATAGGTTCAACCTAAGTCTGGTAGCATAGAAACAATTTTTATACCAGTCGAAGTAACCATCTAGCAATGGTTCCCGACGTCCAGATATGTCGAATGTATGCAAAGCAACATTCTAAGAATCTGACCCATGGTTACCATGTAATTTATCTTTTGATCAATAATACTCAAGATGACTTCAGTATGCTGTCAATCACTCATACAAGTCATCTCTATTGTGTCTTAAAATTTTGCAAATCCTGTGACTCCTCATGAGGATTACCCAGGCCTAGGTTTTGCTAAATTGAAACACAGCGAGACATTCTCTTCCTGAAGTTAATCAGGAGTGGTCAATCCATCTTGACTCACACACGACTTCACAAGTACTTGACTGTATCCAAAAATCTTTCGAACCTATATTAAAAATACAACAGTCCGCACCAAAGCACAGTGAGTTGCTTGCAAGTCACCATGGTGATCTCAGGTCGGAGGGACACTTATATCCATTGGCTTTAGCTAGCTACTCTTGACAGTAGAGTATTACATTGGTCATGTTCAATACAGATATACTCCTACATCTCACCTGGATGCCATACCAGTGTCTCCACACCACTTGGTTACGAGGACAACCAACGCATATGGCATACAGTGACCTACACTTGATAAGTTATCATCCTTGTTAATAAGTTATCATTTGATCGTGAACAATTTAAGAACCATCCGATAAATCTTTCTTTATCGATTGATTATGGTTCTAAAGACTTCATCATAATTTAGGAGTTCATTTAAGGAAGATAAAACTTTTATGATGAACTGCCAAATAACTATTATTATTAGATAATTCATATACTGATTCCAATCATCTACCACTTAGATGATAGCTTTAGGACATATTTTCCAACACTCCCACTTGTACTAAAGTCAATCAGAATGATATCAAATATCCTATCTTTCACTTGAGTTGTAGAACTTCTTAGTTCCAAGGCCTCAGCAAATGGGTCGATCAAGTTCTCCTTTATCATCGATCTTCAAAGATCGATGTCACCCTGATCTAAAATCAAAAGTGATAGCAATATAGAGTATGCTGGTCCTTCAGTTCTTTAGCCAGATTTATGGCTCCAGTGCTATGATAGGACTGGACCATCAGTGGAGGGTGCCACTCCCAACCTGCTAATAAAGCTCAGCAACTACACAGCTTACATGGCAGCACATATGCTACGATGTACTCTACATCACTAACTGAGTAGACTAAAGTATCCTGCTTGAACCTTTCCAGCAAATTGCTCCTACAATTAGGTATGATCTGACACTTTTTTATTGTCATCTTGATCTGACTGAAATCGAACATCCACATATTTAAAATCAGTATTTTCATATTTGAGTCACTGGACTTTAGTATTTTCCAAATACTTAAGGATTGTCCATACAATCTTCCAGTGGTTCTTACTTAGATTAGACTGGTATCTGCTCACTACCATTAGTGAGTATACCATATTGATCTTAACATGAAGAAATTAGATGACACCCAAACCTTTATCCTTTGCAATACTGGAATGCCATTCCGATTAAGAGAATTTCATCCACAGACAACACAAGAATAACACTACAGAATATTTTGCCCACTTATAAATGCAGGGTTCTCTTTGTTCATAACAAAGACATATATTCAAAATGTATGTTCCAACTCTGGGATAATAGCGAAAATGGGCTTTATAGGTCTCCACCTTTCCGTCTGCACTACTCTGATCCTTTTGAAAAATCTATTCACACCTAATGGTTTTATCCCTTCAGGTGAATCATCTAGTATCTATACACTATTGATTTCCATGGACTTCAATTTGGATAAATGGCTCCAAGCCACTTCTCAGAGTTAGACCACTGCATTGCATCCCTATAGGTGATCGGATCCTTGTTAATCTCATCGAGCTCAATAGGATCGCCATCCCAGACCTAGACACTGAAGTGTCTATCCAGCTAATACGGTACTCTACCAATCTTCTTAAAGTGTTACTTTAATGGGCTCCGAGTTTGATCTAATCAAATCGATTCTGTAGATTTACTAGATTATGTCGGTTCATTTTCTACCAGTCAAACTTTCAAGTTCAACTTGATAGGCATCAGTTCCTTTCTAAGGAACTCCTTTCAAAAGAATGCCCTACTGTTGATGAGCATCTTATGTTCTTCAGCATAATAGAATTAGTAATCCTTAAACACCTATTAGACCAAGAACCAAGTTTATCTGTATGCAAACCTTTGACATAGGCCGATCAACTCCAAACCCAAAGGTGAGAGAGTCTGGATCTATGCCGTTCCATATCTCATATGAAATCTGCACAACAGACTTACTCAGTATATTTTTAGAGTAAAATAGGTAATCACACAAGAGCACAATCTTAAAACAGGCAGAGAAGTGAACCCTATTGTGGATTGAACCATGTCTAACAAAGTTCAACTTCTCCTTTCAGATACACTTTGTTCCGAAAAAAATCCACTGAGAGAGAATCCAATTCTCTCCTAGATATGTCACAAACTCACTGGATAAGTATTCGCCTCCTCGATCTGATCGAAGAGTTCTAACACCTTATCCAGTTTGTTTCAATCTTTCATTATTGAATCATTTGAATATTTCAAATGATTAGCCAGACACCCATGCCCAGATAGGTCGTCTGTAATGAAATATTAATATCTTCCTCTGGCACTTAAGTTCACAGGTCCACATACATCACTATATATGAGACTTAGAACTTTATCAGCTCCTTCACCTTTTTCATTAAAAGGTGACTTTGTCATCTTTCCAAGAAGAAAGACTCACAGGCTATCAATGATTCACAATCATTGATGTCGAGGTTTTCTCTCAAGCTAATCGTTTATCCTATTTTTGTCAAGGTGACTAAGCCTATAATGCCAAAGATAGACATTCATGACATTATCTAACTTGGGAGTGTACATTAACTTAACAGGCTGTGTAAATGTTAAATATCATTTTCTTATTGTCCATGTATTATTGTAACATTATTCATAATAATATCACAATAATCTTCTTTATTAATGAATGATAATCATCTTGGCCAAAAGGCCAACAAAGATTACATTCTTCATAAACAATGGACAATAGTAACAATTACTCTAAATGAAATATTTGAAAATAAGCTCTACAATTCTTAAAGTTAGGATTGGAATAAGACTTCCATCCCTAACATTCAAGAATTTCTCACCATTTTCAAACATTCACTTACTTGTAGTCCTAGCAATAAATTGCATAAGATCATGGTATCTAATACCTAGGTAGTAGAATTTCATAGAAAAACTTTAAGGTGTTATTATATAACATCCTTGATGAGCAACTCTTGCTCCTTTCTCTTGTTCAGCCTATTATGGTCAAGGAAGCAAGACAATTCTTCTTCCTATGACCCTGCTTCTGAAGTAGAAGCAACATGCCTGATTTGGATCAATTTTGGACTAATTATTTTGACTGGACTAAGAAGCCCAATACGAACCCATTCGTACTGCTGAACCAAATTCAACTTTCGATACTAATTAACAAGTTGGGTCCCATAAGTCATCACTGTCTAACAGCGATTGGAGCAATTAAGGTTTAGCCTTATTTTGAGAAAAGAGAACAATGACCTAATGTATATGAATTATTTTAAGCCTAGAGACTTGGACTTTAGTCTCAAGTTCTTCCACTATTTTGTTCAAATTGGTAGCCTCTACCTCTAATTGAAAATTACTTTAATTTTCTAGTAGGTACTAGAATCCACATAGACTACAACAAGCCCGACTTTGGTGGCCAACCCATCTGCATCTACGGATAGGTTCATTAACTAATTATTTCTCCAAACAACTTTAGTAATTTAATTTTGCCCAGAAACTAATCAGTAGGCTTTGGCCTCCACTGTAAGGATCCGGTTAGGTCCAACCATTAACATGACCATACTTGGTGCATCTAACCAACGAATGATTAAGTCCAACTTTGGTTGGCTAACCTAACCACCATTAGAGAGACACTTCCAAGTGTCATATGATGAGTGATAATTCTATTAGTCAACAAGCACCAGGCCTTTGGTCTGTAATGATTATTGAGTTAATGGACTCATTATCAAACACCTTAATGGGAGGCTATGACTAGTTATCTCCATAACTTTATCATTTTAAGGACCTAATAATTTTAGAGGATTTAAAATTATTAGTGATTTAAGGATAGAAAGGACATGGACCAATTTGCTCCCACTGACTTCATCAAGTCAAGTCCTCCCACTGACTTCTCAAGTCATTAACAAGGACTATGATCAAATTTAGTCCATGGGCACCTAGATCAGTCTCACTGAATGAAATCAGACTCACTGATTTCTATATGACATGGTTAGCACGAATCAATAGCAACCTAATCAAGACTGATTAACCATATTGACCAGGTAAGTATGATCGATGGGAGGGTCTGCCAAAGCTTGCCTTAGACACCATAAGAAATGGCCAGGTAAGGGCTCCCAATTAAAAACCACCGATCAGGTTTACCTTAGACACCAACTGGTTTATCAGTTTTGATTTGGTCTGCCTAAAGACTCGGCTCAGTCGCTGAGCCACGATCAGTGTCCATTTGTTAGATATATGGACTTTGATCAACTATAACTATTGAAGTGATCTATAGAAATGACCTAATCCTAATTAACTTTTAATTAGATTTGATCAATTTCTTAACTTAGTCCATATTTAATCTAACCCTAGGTCTAACCCAGTTAATGACCTGATCAAAGCTAACCCATTATCCTTTAACCCATGTTTTATAAATTATCTTAGGATCTTTAAATCATAAATCTAGATCCTAAATAATCACTTAATTCTTTTAATTAAGTTCATGGCTGAGGGTTGGGGTTTGGCATTTTAAAAACCATTTTCAACTTTTGAAAGATTTAATACAATTTAGTGTTGTTTCACTAAATAGGTCGACTCATTTCAAAAATAGATCAGCTTATTTACTAATAAACACTAACAATTAAAATCAGTCAAAAAAATAATTGAGCCAACTTTTCAGTCAAGCTGGATTGCTGGTCGAGCTGGCCCGATAAGCAAACAGAACCTTCGCAAGATCCTGTTCTTGGCTGATTTTAATCTATGTACATTACATAAAATTTTATGAAATGAAATAGACCTAATCTAAAATATTCATGATAAGATTTATTAAATTTTTTAAATTTTTTAGATCATAATGTAGCAGGACAACCTTTGCACTGTAAGGGATAAACCTTACAGCAGGACAGCCTACAGTCCGTGCGATCATTATTTTATTTTTTAATTTATTTTAATATAATTATGAACATGTTATAAAAGAATCTAGTGCTCTGATACCACTGTTGGAAAAGATGCAGGTTTATGCATGAATTTCAAAATAATTTTGAAATATAATACAGCAGAATATTAAATTAAATAATTTAATATATAAATAATATAATCAAATTACTAAACCCTACAATTAGGACCTATAACATGTCATATTGTATTTATAAATCAAAAAATAAAAGCTTTGGTATTGATCAAATCAATACCCTAGATCTAAAATAGTTTTAGATCTAAAACCTAGAACAATCTAGATAAGAGAAGAGATCAAATCTCTTACCTTCATATGGGTCAAAACTCTGTGGTTAATTTATTTTGTTGTCCTTGGAGCCACACATGTGTCCGACCTCTACAGGTGATCCACATGAGGCTACAATAAAATCAGAGGTTCGTCGAACGAAAATCTGCTCGAAGTGCTAGTTTCTTACAGATCCCTCTGGATGGTTAATCTAAAAATATTCTTCAAATCTCTTGGACATTCCATAAGATGAAGAATATGAAAAGGAATGAGAAAGAAGTCAAACCCTTTGACCTCTCTAAAATTAGAAATAATATGTAATAGAAAAAAGTCCTAAGAAAAGACAGATCTTCTCTTTCAGTACATCAATGATTGATGTCCTGAGAACATCTCTATGCTAGGACATGAGGAGACCTTCTCCTCTAAATATTTTTCAAACTTTCAGATCTTATGATATCTAATTTTTTTCATAGAAAAATCTCATAATTTTGGAGA
>NC_026000.2:121801764-121861098 GCF_000442705.2 Elaeis guineensis | reverse complement strand
TTTGGACTAATTATTTTGACTGGACTAAAAAGTCCCAATACGAATCCATTCATACTGCTGAACCAAATTCAACTTTTGATACTAATTAACGAAGTTGGGTCCCATAAGTCATCACTGTCTAACAGCGATTGGAGCAATTAAGGTTTAGCCTTATTTTGATAAAAGAGAACAATGACGTAATGTATATGAATTATTTTAAGCCTAGAGACTTGGACTTTAGTCTCAAAGTTCTTCCACTATTTTGTTCAAATTGGTAGCCTCTACCTCCAATTTGAAAAATTACTTTAATTTTCTAGTAGGTACTAGAATCCACATAGACTACAGACAAGCCCAACTTTGATCGGCCAACCCATCTGCATCTACGGGTTGGTTCATTAACTATTTATTTCTCTAAACAACTTCTAATAATTTAATTTTATCCCAGAAACCTAATCAGTAGGCTTTGGCCTCCACTGTAAGGATTCGATTAGGTCCAACCATTAACATGACCATACTTGGTGCATCTAACCAACGAATGATTAAGCCCAACATTGGTTGGCTAATCTAACCACCATTAGAGAGACACTTTCAAGTTGTCATATGATGAGTGATAATTTATTAGTCAACAAGCACCAGGCCTTTAGGTCTGTAATGATTATTGAGTTAATGGACTCATTATCAAACACTTTAATGGGAGGCTATGACTCAATTATCTCCATAACTTTATCATTTTAAGGACCTAATAATTTTAGAGGATTTAAAATTATTATGATTTAAGGATAGAAAGGATATGGACCAATTTGCTCCCACTAACTTCATCAAGTCAAGTCCTCCCACTGACTTCTCAAGTCATTAACAAGGACTAGGATCAAATTTGATCCATGGGCACCTAGATCAGTCTCACTGAATGAAATCAGACTCACTGATTTTCTATGTGACATGGGTTAGCACGAATCAATGAGCAACCTAATTAAGACCTGATTAACCACATTGGCCAGATAAATATGATCGGTGGGAGGGTCTACCAAAGATTGCTTTAGACACCATAAGAAATGGCCAAGTAAGCAGGCTCCTAATTAAAAACCACCGGTCAGGTTTATCTTAAACACCAACTGGTTTATCAATTTTGATTTGGTCTACCTAAAGACTTGGGCTCAGCGCTGAGCCATGATCAGTGTCCATTTGTTAGATATGTGACTTTGATCAACTACAATTATTGAAGTGATCTATAGAAATGACCTAATCCTAATTAGCTTTTAATTAGGTTTGATCAGTTTCTTAACTTAGTCCATATTTAATCTAACCCTAGGTCTAACCCAGTTAATGACCTGATCAAAGCTAACTCATTACCCTTTATCCCATGTTTTATGATCTTTAAATCACAAACCTAGATCCTAAACAATCACTTAATTCTTTTAATTAAGTTCATGGCTGAGGGTTGGGGTTTGACATTTTAAAAATTATTTTAACTTTTGAAAGATTTAATATAATTTAGTGTTGTTTCACTAAATAGGTCGACTCAATCAAAAATGGGTCAACTTATTTCACTAACAAATACTAATAATTAAAATCAGTCAGAAAAATAATTGAGCCAACTTTTCAGTCAAGCTGGATTGCTGATCGAGCTAGCCCGATAAGCAAAAAGAACTTCGCAAGATCCTGTTCTTGATTGATTTTAATCTATGTACATTACATAAAATTTCATGAAATGAAATAGACCTAATCTAAAACATTCATGGTAAGATTTATTTAAACTCCTTTAAATTTTTTAGATCGCAACGTACCAGGACAACTTTGCACTGTAAGGGGTAAACCTTACGGCAGGACAACCTACAGTCTGTGCGATCATTATTTTATTTTTTTAATTTATTTTAATATAATTATGAATATGTTATAAAAGAACCTAGCTTTGATACCACTATTGAAAAAGGTGCAAGGTTTCATGCATGAATTTCAAAATATTTTTGAAATATAACATAGTAAAAAATATAAATTAAATAATTTAATCTACAAAAGTATGTAATCAAATTACTAAACTCTGTAATAAGGACCTATAACATGTCATATTATATTTATAAATCAAAAAAATAAAATCTTTGGTATTGATCAAATCAATACCCTAGATCTAAAATAGTTTTAGATCTAAAACCTAGATCACATCTAGATAAGAGAAGAGATCAGATTTGTTACCTTGGTGCGGGTTGAGAACTCCGTAGTTGATTTTTTTGTTACTTTCATAGCCATACATACGTCTGACCTCTACAGATAATCCACATGAGACTGCAATTAAATGGAGGTTCGTCGAACGAAGATCCGCTCGAAGTGCTAGCTTCTTGCAGATCCCTCTGGATGGTTAATCCGAAAATATTCTTCAAATCTCTTGGACATTCTAAGAGATGAAGAATATAGGAGGAATAAGAAAGAAGTCAAACCTTTTGACCTCCCTAAAATCAGAAATAATACATAAAAGAAAAGGATCCTAAGAGAAGACAGATCTTGTCTTTCAGTACATCAACGATTGATGTCCTGAGAACATCTCTATGCTAGGACATGAGAAGACCTTCTTCTCTAGATTTTTTTTTAACTTTAGATCTTATGATATCAAATTTTTTCATAGAAAAATCTCATGATTTATGGAGAAGAAGGGTTCTAAAAGAAACCTTAAGAGAAGACCTTCTTTTCTTCCTCTTCTCTCGTCAGAACGTGATTTGATCATGTCCAAAATTAGATCACCATGCCCCAACTCATTGGAGCATGAATCCACCACACCATCTCTCTTTCTCTCTCAAATTTTTATCATATAAAAGTACAAAAATAGAGAGAAAATAATATGAAAGAAAAATAATGAGAGAAAACAATCTTTCCTTTTACCTTTTTTCTTTATAAGACATCAACTTTTGATCTCTTGATAGAAGACTCTCCTCCAAGGATCTTGGTGCCTCAAACCACTCATGCCATCCTCTTTCTCCTCTACTTTTTCTCTCAAAAAACTACACATTTTAAACTCCTATATCTTCTCATATGGGGCGACAACAATATAAGAGGTAGATAAGGTCAAGAGTCCTAGTTAAATAAGGAACTTATGGGGCGTCCAACTCTTGGATGCCCCTCCCTCATTTATTTCATGGAGATCAGGATAAGATGCTTAAAGAGGGTGACAAAATGATAGGATAGGCCTGGGGAAGTTGGTGCAAGAGAGGAGAGAAGAGTCCTTGCGAAGAGGGACTCTTCTAAAAAAAGAATAAGCCTAAACCACTTTCCATAATTAACCAAATCACTTTCCTCATTGAACCAAATCAAATCTAATTCAAATCTCTAGAATAAGTGGTGTGAGATAATATTCTTTGAACGTAGATATCATAGAAAAATATCTAAAAATTAATTAGTGGGCGTGGGCTTGAGATTTCTTAGGTGGCGCAAGAGATGATATGGAATCCTAGTCTAACTAGGATTCTTATGTAGATTAGGTCAAACACTTTAAACCCAATTCAAATTAATTGAAACCTAATTAATGATGATTTTAGTCCAACTAAGAGTCCAATTAAATTAGATTAAATCATATTTAATTCTGATTTAAATTCTAACTTAATTAGAATTAGGTGCATACAATCCTAGTCGAACAGGGACTTGTTCTCCCTCACAACTGGTTTATCCAATAAATCAATTAGACTTAATCTAATTAAATATAAACTAATTATAATTGAATCAAATTTAATTAGACTTGATCTCAGCCCAATTGCTCAATTAGATTGAGCCAATTAGCAATTCAATTGCTAATCGATCCTCCTGTAACACTTGCATTAGGTCAAACATCAATCATATTGATCGTTTAACCTTAGAACGATTCTCAATCATCGATTAACTATCTGATTAGGTTACAACCTCTTATGTGTGTGACCCTATAGGTTCGAACCTAAGTCAATAGCATAGGAATCAATTCTTGTACCAATCGAAGTAACCATCTAGCAATGGTTCCCGACGTCCAGATAGGTCGAATATATGCAAAGCAACATTCTAAGAATCCTGATCCATGGTTATCGTATAATTCATCTTTTGATCAATAATGCTCAAGACAACTTTGAGTATGCTGTCAATCACTCATACATGTCATCTTTATTGTGTCTCAAAATTTTACAAATCTCGTGACTCCTCACAAGGATTATCCTGGCCTAGATTTTGCTAAATTAAAACACAGTAAGATATTCTCTTCCTGAAGTTAATCAAGAGTGGTCAATCCCATCTTGACTCACACACCGACTTCATAAGTACTTGACTGTACCCAAAAATCTTTTGAACCTATATTAAAAATACAGGCAGTCCGACATCAAAGCACAGTGAGTTACTTGCAAGTCACCGTGGTGATCTCAGGTCGGAGGGACACTTATACTCATTAGCCTTAGCTAGCTACTCTTGATAGTAGAGTGTTACATTGGTCACGTTCAATGTAGATGTACTCCTACATCTCACCTGGATGCCATACCAGTGTCTCCACACCACTTGATTACGAGGATAATCAATGCATGTGGCATACAGCAACCTACACTTGATAAGTTATCATCCTTGTTAATAACTTATCATTTGATCGTGAATAATTTATAAACCATTCGATAAATCCTTCTTTATCGATTGATTGTGGTTCTAAAGACTTCATCATAATTTAGGAGTTCATTTAAGGAAGATAGAACTTTTATGATGAACTTGCCAAATAACTATTATTATTAGATAATTCATATACTAATTTCAATCATCTACCACTTAGATGATAGCCTTTAGGATATATTTTTCAATAGTATATGTTACCAATAACTGTTAGGTGAGGTGCATGTCATCGGTGGGACCGCAGCACCCACTAGGAATCCTTCATCGTGTCAGGGTTTTTATTTTCTTCCCAAGGTGTGGAGGGATCCAATAAATTAGTGAGAGTCATTATTTGCATCTTAAAGTTTCTAAAAGTAAATTAAAAATTAACTACAAAAGTCTAACTGGAATCTCTACTCTTGCAGTTAAACCATCATGTTAACCTCAAACCTTCTAGCTCACATCTTTGAAACCAATTGTTTAACTGATAATAATTATAAAGATTGACTTAGAAACCTCAAGATTATCCTGACTTCAGAAAAGTTAAGCCATGTTCTCGATTAGAATTTCGTTGTGTTATCAAACCATCCTACTGCTGAGCAAAGAGCTGCTTTTGAGAAGTGGACGGATGAAGATAGTCGGGATAAGTATTATGTGCTGGCGTCTATGTCAAACGAGTTGTAAAGCTAGCACAAGCATATGCCCACTACCCGAGCCATGATTATCCACCTACAAGAGTTGTATGGTGAGCAGAGCCGTACTGCATGCTTCAAAGTGTTCAAGAGACTCTTCAACCTGAAGATGCATGAAGGATAGTCTGTCTATGAGCACTGTATGACAGTGATCAAGGATATTGAGAAGCTTGAAAAGCTCAGGCTGGATATACAAAAAGAATTGTAGATGGATCTGATCCTTCAATCTCTTATCAGTTTATATAGTCAATTCATCATGAATTTTTATATGAACAAACTTGACTACACTATTCTCAAACTTGTCAACATGTTGGTTACAATGGAGGGTACCTTGAACAGTTCAATGAGCTCTGTTCTTACTGTGGAGTGGACTTCTTCTTCCAAGAGAAAGTCTATTGGAAGGAAGAAGATTAAATCCTCAAAGAAGTAGAAAAAAGAGAGCAAACCGAAGAAGGATGGTCCAAAGGTGGCTGAGGCAAAGAGAAAGTGTTTCCACTGTCATACTGAAGGCCACTAGAAGAAGAATTATCCAAAATACCTGGAGAGCCTAAAGATCCAAAAGGATGATAAACCTTCCGAAGGTATGCTTGTAATTGAATCTAACCTTACAGTTTCTTCTACTTTTAGTTGGGTATTGAATTTTGGCTTGAGTGCTCATATATGTACCTTAATGTAGGGTCTGATAGAAAGTAGGAGGTTGAGAAAAGGTGACATGATCCTTCAGATCGATAATGGAGCAAAGATTGCTGCAAAGGCCGTTAGCACTTACCCTCTTCGATTATCGTCTGGCGTTAGATTAGATTTGAAAGACTGTTATTATATTCCTATAGCTAGTCGAAATTTAATTTCAGTGTCTGTGCTAGTATATGAAGGTTTTGAAATTAGTTTCAATAAAAATTTTTATTTCATTTATTTATGAAATAAATTAGTTATACGAGATCTTTTAATTAACAGTCTTTATCACTTGCAAGTTGATGCGAATGTGAACCTAAACGAGCAAATAAGGAGTGCCGTAGGTCAAAAGAGATCCAGAGATGAAATTAATCAAAAGTACTTGTGGCACCATAGACTAGGTCATATTGGAGAGGATATGATAAACAAATTGAAGAAAGATGGGATCTTTGGCTCTCTTTGCCCAAAGCTATATCCAACTTGTAAATCTTGCCTTCGAGAAAAGATGGCTAAGCTATCCTTTGTAGGACATGGAGAAAGGGTCATAGAGTTACTTGCCTTGATACACACCGATGTGTATGGGTCATTTGATGTGCAGATCAATAATGGTTACACATACTTCATTACCTTTACCGATGATTTGTTTAGGCACGGATATGTGTATCTAATGAAACACAAGTCTGAGACCTTTGAAAAGTTCAAAAAATTCAGTCATGAAGTAGAAAAGTAGACAAGCAAGCCCGTTAAGGTTCTTCGATCTAATCGAGGAGGTGAATACTTTAGTCAAAAATTTTTAGAATATCTTAAGGACAACGGCATAGTCTCTCAGTGGAACCCTTCTGGAATGCCTCAGCTCAACGGGGTATCCAAAAGGAAGAATAGGACTTTATTGGATATGGCCCAGTCCATGATGAGCTTCACTGATCTATCTTTATTTTTTTAGGGACATATCTTGTTAACTACCATTCACTTGTTGAATAGGGTTCCTTCAAAGTCTGTTCCTACCACACCGTATGAGATATGATTCGGTAAAAAGCTGAGTCTAGGTTATCTTAAGACTTGGAGATATCCGACCTATGTTAAGAGATAGATGACGAAAAAGTTGAAGGATAGATCTATTGTAGTTCACTTTATAAGATATCCAAAAGAATCTGTGAGATACTACTTCTACTTTTCACAAAACCATAATGTGATTGTGAGTCAAAATGCCATGTTCTTGAAAAAATAGTTTATCTAGGATGGCGGTAGTGAGAGGTTAGTGGAATTCGAAGAGAAGATTTCTGAAGAGTCTAGAGCTATAGATCCTTAGAAACCCATAGTCTGAACCAGTAGTTGATGTTCCTCTACCATCTCATAGATCTAGCAGGATCTCCTGACCTCCTGAAAGATACATGGGTATGCTTACGGTGAAAGTAAAAGAAATGTTCCTTATGGGAGATAGGAGTCATGGTGATGATCCCAATACTTTTGATGAGGCGATGTCTGACATCAATTTCGAGAAATAGTTAGATGCTATGAAGTCAGAAATTGACTCGATGCACTCGAATCAAGTTTGAACTTTAGTGGATCCACCTAAAGGTTTGTACCTATTGGATGTGAAAACTATCTTTTTGAATGGATATCTTGAAGAAAATATCTATATGGAGTAACCTACGGGTTTCACGTCTGATGATGGTGATCATAGAGTCTGCAAGCTGTAAAAGTTCATATACAGATTAAAGCAGGCTTCTCAGAGTTGGAACCATCATTTTGATGAGGCAATTAAATCGTTTGATTTCATCAAAAAATGAAGAAAACTGTGTATACAAAAGAGTCAGTGGAAGTGCAATCACCTTTCTCGTACTGTACGTGAATGATATTCTCCTCATTGAGAATGATATTCTCATGCTGACCATGGTTAAAAATGGTTGTCCAAGGAATTCTCTATGAAAGATCTAAGAGAAGCATCCTATATTCTCGAAATAAAGGTCTATAGGGATAGATCTAAACAGATGCTTGACCTATCACAAGAGCTATATATAGAGAAGGTGCTGAAGTGATTCAGCATGAAAAACTTCAAGAAAGATCTTTTACCTCTTAGGCATGGTATTCGTCTTTCTAAGACGATATGTCGACCACATCTGAGGAGATTCAATGTATGAGTAGGATTTCTTATACTTCGGTAATAAGAAAGCCTCATGTATACCATGCTATGTACTCGACCTGATATTGCTCTTACTGTGAGTGTCACGAGTAGGTATCAGTCGAATCTAGATGAGGAGCATTGGATAACTATGAAGAATATCATTAAGTACTTAAGAAGAACTAAGGATCTATTCTTAATCTTTGGAGGTGATTCTGAGTTGCAATTCGAGGGTGTATTCTTATTCTATTTACTAGAAGGGTTCTGAGTAATTGATCAATGGAGGCTGAGTGTGCTATAGATGTATAGGATGAATTTTGATTTTAATGTTAGTTGTAAAACTGGATGTCATGCCATGACACAGTACTGCAAAGATAATACACCATAGTCCTTGCTAAGGAGCCAAGGTCTCATCAGAAGTCAAACACATAGAGCACCGATATATGTGACTACCTCATATCGAGGTGCGAAGAGTAGACTCCATGAAAAATATGGCAGACCCGCTAACTAAGCAGTTGAGCCAACCCAAAAATAAAAGTCCACCTTGAAAAGATGGGACTTAGATTTGTGGCCAATTAGCTTTAGTCTAAGTGGAAGATTGTTAGATGTATGTCCTAAAAGTCAATATGGCTGACACATTGTAATTAATTAGGATACAATTTTATACTTAATATATTACTATGATTAATAAAAGGATAAATTATTTTTCATTCAAGCGTAATGTGTTCTTGAATCATCCATAGAATTAGTTTCAATACATATTCTCAAAGTATTGAGAATTAGAGACATGTATTTAATTCCTAAAGGCTCCCGATCATAGGATCATCATGAGGATGGTGATAGATCCGGATAAACTGATGCATAAATCACTTTCTTCAGGATAGATGGGTCTCTAATCTATTATGTAGAGACACAGGGTGACGAGTGCGGACGGTTGTTAGAGAACAACTAGCACTGAGCGTACCATACGAGAGATTATTTGGATTTCTATTCAATCATCAGTGATTGTCTCGATACTGTAGTTGTGTGATTGATCTTTTGACTTGAGATGGTACTACACTCACAGTGAGGCTGCTGGAGTTTGATTGACACATAAACATGGGTCTCAATGATATTGATGATAGTTGGTCCACTGTAGAGTAGGATGCATATCAAAATAGGATCTATCAACCTTGATAGAGAGGAGTAGTCTATGGAATTTGAGAAGCTAAGTCCATGAATCTATGGCCATAGTAGAGTGATTGATGAAAAGAGTTTTCATAGACATCATATCTGGAGTTGAGCTAATTGAATCTATCATATGACTGATGTTGAGGTTTGACGATTTATCCATGACCTACCATCTAGTCGGACTCATAATAGAGGGACTAAATCATATATTAACTACACCTAGAGATTCATTTCGTTATACTAGTTGCTACTTTATACTACTAGGTGTCACTGATGGATTGTGAGAGCTCACTAGGGTTGTTTTGGATCAACAATCCTTGATTGAGTTAGAGTAAAATTATTTTAATCCATTGAAAAGAGTTTCAATGATACAATGTTAGAGATTATTGTATATTTCACTATCAGATAGAATTAAATTATGAGGTCACACAACAAAGGGATTAGTCCTGGAATAAGAAATTGAGCTTATGAAGTGTCATTGGGTTTAGAAAAATCCTTTGGGTCTATGGTAACCTTGCTAGCACATTGTTGGACTCAATTCCTCTTTAATTAGGATTATTCTTATTTAATAAGTTAATTCTAACTTAATTACTTACTAATTACCTACATGAATAAGATTTATGAGACTTCAATTATTAGATGTCTAAGGTTATGGATCACATAAATTAAGGGTGCAAGTTCCTTATGAATCTCCTTGATAGTTATTATGGGGTGCCACTTTGAATTGTTCAATTTGAGCGTATCCATTAATTAGAGGGCCTTTGATTTTTATATGAGGTGTCTCTTGGGTGCAAAAGAGGGTGTTAATTATGGTGCAAGGGCTCCAATAGTTGGCGCCTAATAGGCTTCCCAATGTAAGTTGATAACTTAAGTTAATAGGAATCCTAATGCAAGTAGGACTTGTATTATATGATTGAATAGGATTCAATCTTTGTGCCTATAAAAGGGGACCTCCCTAAGGTTCTAAGATCATCCAAGCCACCCCCTCTCCACGTCGAAAAAGCTCCCCACGCCCCTCTTCCTTCTCACTTTCTCTTCTTCTCCCTTGGGCGTCCCATACATGCCTCATACTTGGGACGCACGTCCCAAGTGTTGCACACACCCGAGTGTTGGGCGGCCCTTTATTTGCTGGTTGTTAGTCTCTCGTAGCACTACAAGGCAAGGAGAAAGGCTAGAGAGGAAGAAAAAATAAGGATCAAGAGAAAGATCAAACGTTGATCGTGATCCAGGCTTCGTTCAGATTCAGCAGGCTGAATTTTGGAGCATCAAAATTTAGATCTTAGAGAAATCCAGGCTGATCCCGAGTAGATACTCGTAGAGGTGGATACTTGTCGGCTAACAGAGAGCCTCGTCTCTTCCAGATCAGATTTAAAGAAAGAGATTGTGAAAAAGGTATGTGATTTGATCATAATTTAAATTTCAGTATATATCAATTTCAGCATATGAAATAGATCTACGTGGTTTTATTTTTATGCATGCAAAATTCAGATTAAAATTATTTTAATCTTATTCTCTACTACGTATTTAAAAATTAAGTTTTTGAAACACATTTTAAACCCCAAATTCCAACATTTACAAGCCAATGCTTACAGTTGGCATGGGATAACATAATAAATATACCATGTCAATCCCTGGCCAGAAAGGCACAATGCAAGATATTTTGGTGGTTATAATTTGTAACTAAGGAATCCATTAGGCAGCAAAATCCTTATCCAGCATGAAGATGAATCAATTTTGAGACAACCAAAGCCAATGACCCAAACTTGTTAGTCTATTTCAGGTCTTATTTTTGGTGGCTATCAATTTGTAATTAAGGGAACAAATAGGCAGCAAAATCCGTAGCCGCATGAAGCTGAATCGACTTTTTAACAACCAAAGCCCATGACCGAAACTTAGTCTATCTGTTTCAGGTCTTCAAGCCTTTATTCAATTGCATTCTACAAAGGTCACCTAAGAACTGGACCAACTACAGTAGACTTGATTCTATTCACCAAAGGACAGTCAAAACAGACTCTGATCCACAAGTACCAAAGCTAAGCATAAATAGAAACTGATCAACCGTAACCTGAATACCTTCACTATGTGGTCAATTTTGGATCGAAATGGACACCAACCAACCAATTCTGGTCAAGCATAGCTAATGCTGGTCACACTGTGCCTCCAATAAGATTCTATCGGTCCAATAAGATTCTCTGCAAATTTTTTGCTTTAAAATTTGCTAGAATGATTGGCGAAAAGAGACGAGGACAGCTGGTAGCACAGTGCCTCCCTACTTCTGGAACAACCTTTCCCTTTTCCAAAGTGATATATCTTATCCTTAAAAAAATAAGGATTAGTTGACTTGCCAGCTGCGCACTCTCTCTTAACCTCCCCACTTCCAACATGCTTTTAAGATGGAACTCTCACATGGAAAATCTTTATTGCACAACAAGATATTTCGGAATTCAAATGCACCCTAAATGTCTAATCTAACTAAGAAAATAAGGGCTTTGTCATAGATCTCCCCCTTGAATATTTCAACCCACCTTCCATGGTCAGAGCTAAAAGCAATAAGCGGTCATGAAAGTAGGTGAAGATTATATAAAAGATCTGCAAAATTAAATTCAATTACAAGACTGGCTACAATCATCTAAGCCTATGTGCAAGAAGTGGTAATTCACTTGCAAAACAAGGAATTAAAGGGTAGACACAACTGTTATCATGTCGCTAGCATTTCAACTACTTCCCGATGGAGTAGAACACTCACTAGAAATACTAGCAAATTCAATTTAATATCACTTCTTAGAAATACCAATTATATCAAAATAATCCATTCAGAACTAGCATCGACGGAGAACCAAGAATTAGGAAATTCCACTTCAAAATAGACACACAAGCATGAAGCAAATTAGCAATTGCACTATGGCATATGTTTTATTTTGATTCCATCTTACGTCGACTCTGCCACTAATTGTGTTAACTGGACACTCACATCCAGCTTCTAGAATTTGTGTTTGTTACATATCCAAATCAGTTAGGTGTTAGACACTTGGTATTTGTCATATTTTCTTTTCTTTTTCTTTTTTTTTTTCAATTTGCAGCTTTTAGAAATTGGTACACAGCTGAACTACTACAAGAATGAGCTTGATCCATACTACCAATGTTAAAAATGAGCTAGAATTGGAGAATAGAATCCCTAACAAACTAGAAAATAGTGAAGAAACCAATGATTTTGTTCCTCATACAAGTATATATAATAGGTTTAAAAATCCAACCACAATGCAGTATATACTGCCCATAATACAATACATACCAGGCCATGCCACCCCATATTGGCAAACCAGTAGATGTGGAGGCTTGCACCACTGTATTTCAAACTTGGTGTGTAATATTCAGACCTCAAGCCCACCCAATTTTGGCCCACAAAGCCCAAAAAGGTAAAAAAAGAAAAAGAAAGGAAAAAGAACGATGAAGAAGACTCCGTCGATCCCATCAGAGAGGAGGAGCTGAATTCGGGAAGAATTTGGCCTCTTCTCCACGATATAAAAACCCCTCTTCCCTCCTCCATGGTCGGTCACAATGAATGTCGGTTTTCCCTTCTCCTTCTCCCTAGATTTTTCTATTGAAGCCATCTACGCCCTCCTCGTGTTTGCTTCAAATTCTCACCGGAGACCTTACCAGAGTCGAAGGTAAGCCCGACCCTCCTTTCTCTCTTCCTTCCCCTCCTTCCCATAGCTTCGTGCACCCTTGCCAGCCGTCGGGCTCATTGAAAAATCTATGAAAAGGTGAGGCCCTGTTTTGCTCTGTTCGGTCGAACCATCTCTCTCCTTTTTCTAACCACGATGCTGTCATTTATGACATCTCACCTTTAGGATTGGACCCCCACCTCTTTACCTATCATCCCCGAGAGGTCTTGGCTATCGGCGACCGGCTAATGATCGAAAAACAAAAGAAAAGGGGCGGATCTCCTGTTTTTCATTTTCTTTCTAATTTCTTGTCGATCGCCAGCTATCTCTAGCTCCACCACCACCTCCACCTGCTATCGACCTCTAACCATGCCGCCGCACCTCATCAGAGCATGAGCCATCGAGCCTGCACCCCCTCATGTCCCTCCCCTGTTCGGCCACAAAAAGAAAGAAGAAAGGAAGAAGAGAAAAAAAAAAGAAAAAGAAGAAGAAAAAAAAAAAAGAAAAAGAAGAAAAAAAAAAAAAAGAAAAGAGAGAATTTTCTCTCTCCTCTCTCTCCCTCTTTTTCCCTCTTTTCCTCTCTTCTCTCTCTTTCTCTCTCCAAAATTTCTCTCTCCTTTCTGTCTTTAGAATTTCTCTCTACTTTCTCTCTCTAAAATTTTTCTTCTACTCTCTCTCTAACTGCACTACGGATCCTAGGATAAAATTGAGATAAAAATAAGATGGTCTGAAATCACTTTGAAAGTCGTGCAGTAGGTTGGATCCTAATCCAGCCCTTATCCAAAATATTGGAAAAGGTGCAAGGTTTCATGCATGGATTTTAAATATTTTTAAAATATAACGAGCGGAACATGTAAATTAAACAATTTAATCTACAAATGCATATAATCAAATTACTAAACTCTATAATTAGGACCTATAACATGTATATTGCATTTATAAATCAGAAAATAAAAGCTTTGGATTGATTAAATCAATACCCTAGATCTAAAACAGTTTTAGATCTAAAACCTAGATCACATCTAGATAAGAGAAGAGATCAGATCTCTTACCTTCATGCGGGTCGAGAACTCCGTGGTTGATTTATTTTGTTGTCTTTGGAGCCGCACACGCATCTGGCCTCTACAGGTGATCTACACGATGCTGCAACAAAATCGGAGGTTCATCGAACGAAGATATGCTCGAAGTGCTAGCTTCTTGCAGATCCCTCCGGATGGTTAATCTAAAAAATATTTTTCAGATCTCTTGAACATTCCAAAAGATGAAAAATATGAGGAGGAACAAGGGAGAAGTTAAACTTTTTGACCTCTCTAAAATCAAAAATAATAATATAAAAGAAAAAGTCCTAAGAGAAGACAGTTCTTCTCTTTCAGTACATCAACGATTGATGTCCTAAGAACATCTCTATGCTAGGATATGAGAAACCTTCTTCTCTAGATATTTTTCTAACTTCTAGATCTTATGATGTCTGATTTTTCTCATAAAAAAATCTCATAATTTATGAGAAGAAAGGTTCTAAAAGAAATCTTAAGAGAAGACCTTCTTTTCTTCTTCTTTTCTCATCAGAACATAATCAGATCATATCCAAAATAAGATCATCATGCCCCAACTCATTGAAGCATGAATCCACCATGCCATCCCTCTTTCTCTCTCAGATTTTTATCACATAAAAATACAAAATAAAGAGGAAATAAACTGAAAAGAAAAAAATAAGAGAAAAACATCTTCTCTCTTACCTTTTATTTCTACAAGATATCAACTTTTGATCTCTTGATAGAAGACTCTTCTCTGAGGATTTTGATACCTCAAACCACCCATTCCATCCTATTTCTCTCTCAATTTTTATCACATAAAAAACACAAAAAATAAAGAGAGAATAATATGAAAGAAAATGAGAGAAGACAATCTTTTCTCTTACCTTTCTCTCTACAAGATATCAACCTTTGATCTCTTGATTGAAGACTCTCCTCCAAGGATTTTGGTACCTCAAACCACCCATGCCTTCCTCTTTCTCCTCTGCTATTTCTATCTAAAATTCATAAATTTTTGACTCTTATTTCATAGCATATGGGGCGGCAACTTTTTATATGGTAGACTAGGTCATAAAACCTAGTCTAACAAGGAGTCCATGGGGCGTCCAACTCTTGGACACCCCTTGCCTCATAAATTTTATGGAGAGTATAAAAATAACCACAAAAGGAACAACAAAAAAAAGGGATAAGGATGGAAGAAGTTGGTGAAGTGAAATTTGAGTGCAGGGGTAAAATGTAATTTTAAAACTTTTCAAAATCACTATTTTATAGCAAAATTATTAATTAATCTAATTAATTAATATGTGTTTACCCTACACTAGGATTTAAATATGATATATAGCATGCATGCATTTAAATTTGAATTTTAAATTTGAACAGTAAACAATTTACTGTTATGTGTTCAGAACATATTACCTTTGTGCGGGTAGTTGATCGTCGCAATCTGATCACCGTCGGGAGGGTCTGATTATTGCAAATAGCACACAGTATGTCTGGCCTTTGCAGATCATCCACACGAAGCTCTCGGTCTGATCGGCTCCTCACGAGTGCTAGCTCGTTGTAGAGCCCTTTCGACGGCCGATGCTGATCGAACTCCTTCAATCGATGTCTGTCGATTCTTTGGATGCTCTGGATCATCAGCAAATATGCTTGAGAGATAGATGATGCTCTCCCTTCAATTTGGTGGGCTCACGACACTCGTAGCTTACTTTCTCACTTCCCGAACCCTAGGCTGAAACCCTAGGGTGCTCACAGAAGACCCTGCGCCCACTCTCTTTCTTTCTTTCCTCTCAGAATGTTTTAAACTTTTCACAAATATGCAGAAACCTTTCTCACACCCTCTTTTCTTTTTCAGATTAGATTGTTCGCATGCCCCACCTTTCTCCTCTTTTTAAAACAATGCAAGATGTGTCTTATCCGTGTGAGAGGATAAAGATAAGTGGTTGCACATTTGAATTCAAATCGAATTTTAATTCAAATGCAAACCAACTCATCCCTATCCACTTGGGTGTGAGAAGAGAAGGGGCTGGCTTCTTTTGTGCATGAAGAGTTTACACGAAAAACACTTTCTCATGTATAATATGGGGCGCACAAAAGGATAAGAAGTGGCGCATAGAGTTGGTTGCTCATTCAAATTCAAACTTTCTTTTGAATTTGAATGACCAACCAACCATCTTTATCCAGCCATATGGTGCACAAAAGTGGGGCATGGGAAGCCTTCTGCGTGGGAGAAAATTCATGAGAAGTTGCTTCTCGTGAATTCAAATGGTGCAGAAGAAGTGAGGTGGCACAGGGAGTTTGGATCAAGGTGGTTTCTCATTTTAAACCAACCTAATTGAACCAATTTAATTAAAATAAGTTAGGCCAATTAGACTAATTTAAATCAACTTAATTAACTTAATTAGATTCAATAAAATCCTAATCAAATCAGGAATTGACTAAGCCAACCCTGATCAAATCAGGGACCAAACCATCTCGACGATTAGGTCAACTCTTAACCTAATCGGGTCAAACTCAACTGAATCCAATTCAATTGGACTTGATCCAAAAATAATTACTCAATCAAATTGAGTTAATCAGTGATCAAATCACTAATTAAACCTCTCATACATACTGAGTCTAAATTCGATGGGCAATCGGGCATCAGAATTTATCGATATGAAATCCTGATCGAAAAATCCCAAACCAGTAGGACTCTTGACCCCGGTACCCAAAATGTGTGGAACTCATGATCAGAGAATCCTGATTCTCGATCACAGAATCTCAGACACAAAGACTTTAGTCCACGAACATTAGACTCTTCATCAGCCATCAGATCAGATAGGAACCTTTAATGTATGTGACCTCGCAGGTTCGAAACTAAGCTGGTAGCACAGGAATCAATTCCTGTACTAATCGAAGTGACCATCTAGCAATGGTACCCGACTTCGGATAGGTCGAATAGTTGCATTCACAACACTCAGAACCTACGTGAATATGGTTACTGTATAATTCATCCCTTTTGACCCCTGTGTTTAGGATGACTCAGGGTTAAACTATCAACCCTGATCAGATCATCCGAATCGTGCTCAACTCAATCAGTCCTGTGACTCCTCACTAGGACTACCCTGGCTAAAATTTTGCTAAATTGAAACACGACTGTACACAGCTCCTGAACTGGAGTGGTCAATCCCATCTTGACACACCACCGACAAGTCAAGTACTTGACTACACCCAGCATCCTTCCGTCACTGAATTAAAAATTCAGGTAGTGCAGTGCCTAAGTGCAGTGAGTTACTTGCAAGTCACCGTGGCGGTCTCAGGTCGGAGGGACAGTTATACCCATATTCCATCGGAGCAAATCTTGACAGCAGAAATAGCTCCGGAGTCGGTCACATTCAGTACAGATGTACCCTTATATCTCACCTGTATGCCATACCAGTGTCTCCATACTCCTTGATTAAGAGGACAACCAACCCATATGGCACACAACAACCTATGCTTGATAAATGTTATTATCCTTAGTAACAACATATCATTTGATCGCGAACAGGTTTAAGGACTAAACGACAAATCCTCCTTTGTCGAGTCTAAATAGTCTTAAGTGTTGGAATAATGTCCCAAAGCCAATCATCAGCCTGTTGACGGTTGTGCTCCTTTTATATTAGTATATAAATTATAAATAAATAAAAGTTATTTTGATATTTTTTTATCATAAATTGTCATCTTCTAATGAACTCCTGTGTTGTGATGAAGTCCTTAGGACTACTTAGATTCGACAAAGGAGGATTTGTCATTTAGTCCTTAAACCTATTCGCGACCAAATGATACGTTGTTACCAAGGACAATAATGTTTATCGAGCATAGGTCATTGTGTGCCATAATATAGGTTGGTTGTCCTCTTAACCAAAGAGTGTGGAGACACTGGTATGGCATACAGGTGAGATGTAAGGGTACATCTGCACTGAATGTGACCGACTCCAGAGCTATCTCTGTTGTCAAGATTTGCTCCGATGGGATATGGGTATAAATGTCCCTCCGACCTAAGACCGCCATGATGACTTGCAAGCAACTCACTGCACTTAGACACTAGACTACCTGAATTTCTAATGCAGTGACGGAAGGATGCTGGGTGTAGTCAAGTACTTGACTTGTCGGTGCATGTGTCAAGATGGGATTGACCACTCCAGTTCAGGAGCTGTGTACAGTCGTGTTTCAATTTAACAAAATCTTGGCCAGGGTAGTCCTAGTGAGGAGTCACAGGACTGATTGAGTGGAGCACGACTCGAATGATCTAATCAGGGTTGACAGTTTAACCCTGAGTCATCCTAAACACAGGGGTCAAAAGGGATGAATTATATAGTAACCATATTTACGTAGGTTTTGAGTGTTGCGATTGCGACTATTCGACCTATCCGAACATCGGGTACCATTGCTAGATGGTCACTTCGATTAGTACAGGAATTGGTTCCTGTGCTACCGGCTTAGGTTCGAACCTGCGGAGTCACACACATTAGAGGTTCCTATCTGATCTGATGGCTGATGAAGAGTCCTAATGTTCATGGACTATAAGTCCTATGTATCTGAGACTATGTGATCGAGAATCAGGATTCTCTGATCATGAGTCCCACACATTTTGGGTACCGAGGTCAAGAGTCCCACTGGTTTGGGACTCTTCGATCAAGATTTCATATCGATGGACTTTGATACCGATTGCCCATCAATTTGGACTCAGTATTTATGAGAGATTTAATTAGTGATTTGATCACTAATTAACTCAATTTGATTGAGTAATTATTTTCGGATCAAGTTCAATTGAATTGGATTCAGTTGGGTTTGACCCGATTAGGTTAAGAGTTGACCTAATCGTCGAGATGGTTTGGTCCCTGATTTGATCAGGATTGGGCTTAGTCAATTCTTAATTTGATTAGAATTTTATTGAGCCTAATTAAGCCTAATTAAGTTAGATTTAATTTAGTCTAATTGTACTTAACCTATTTTGATTAGGTTGGTTCAATTAAGATTAAACCACCATTTGAATTTGAATCCCTGCGCCACTTCATATCTCTGCGCCCATTTGAATTCACGAGAAGAAACTTCTCATGAATTTTCTCTCATGCAAAGCCCTTCCCACACCCCACATTTGTGCACCACATAGGTGGATAAGGATGGTTGGTTGGCCATTCAAATTCAAAAGAAAGTTTGAATTTGAATGAGCAACCAATCCATGCGCCATGTCCTTATCCTCTTTAGCGCCCCATATCTTACACGAGAAAGAGTTTCTCCTGAAACCTTTCATGCACAAAGCAGCCACGCACCTTCTCTTCTCACACCCAAGTGGATAGGGATGAGTTGGTTTGCATTTGAATTCAAATTTGATTTGAATTCAAATATGCAACCACTTATCTTTATCCTCTCATACGGATAAGACACGTTTTGAACTATTTTAAAAGAGATAGGGAGGTGGGGCGTGCATAAAAATTTTTTGAGAGAGAAAGCGGGGTGTGAGGAACCCTTGTGCATGAGTAGGAAGTCTAAAACTTTCGAGAGAAAAAGAAAAGTGGGCACAGGGTTTTTCAATGAGTTCCCTAGGGTTTCAGTCTGGGGTTCGAAAAGTGAGAAGGTGAGCTACGAGTGTCGTGAGCCTACTAAATTTCAGAGAGAGATTCATCAACCTCTCAAGCACACTTGTTGATGATCCAGAGTATCTGAGGAGTTGACAGACATCGATCGAAGGAGTTCGATCAACATCGGCCGTCGAAAGGGCTCTACAACGAGCTAGCACTCGTGAGGAGCCGATCAGATCGGAAGCTTTGTGTAGATGATCTGCAGAGGCCAGACACACCGTGTGGGTGTGTTGTGATGATCAAATTTTTTCAACGGTGATTAGATTATGGTGATCGACTATCCGCACAAAGGTATTGTGTTCTGAACACAGAACAGTAAATTGTTTACTGTTCAAATTTGAATTTCAAATTTAAATGCATGCATGCTATATATCATATTTAGATCCTAGTATAGGATAAATATATGTTAATTAATTAGATTAATTAATTATTTCTACTGTAAAATAGTAATTTTGAAAAAGTTTTAAAATTACCATTTTACCCCTGCACTCAAATTTTGCTTCAAATGGTATCAAAGCAGGTTCTAAGATATGATATATGAATTTGCATGCATAGATTAAGTTATAATTTAAAAGTTTAAATTTAAAATTTAAAATTCAAAATTTAAAATTTGAATTTTGAAAGTTGTTCGAAATTCAAAATTCAAAAAATTTAAAATTCAAAATTTAAAATTTGAATTTTGAAATTTGAAATTTGAAATTTAAAATTCAAAAATTTGAAATTTAAATTTTGAAATTTGAAATTTGAAATTTGGTTGAAATTTTAAATTTGAAATTCAAAATTTAAAATTCAAAATTTGAAATTCAAAAATTTGAAATTTAAAATTCAAAATTTAAAATTTAAAATTTGAAATTTAAATTTTAAAATTAGTATATTTAGATATACTTGATCCAAGTAGCAAGTAATTTAATTGGGTTGGTTGCCATGGCCATCCGATCATAGGAGAAAAGTAGGGTTTAAAGGCCATCTCCTCCCATTCGATAGGGTCTCCTATGACGGTAGGGGTGCCGCTATAATTATATCCTATGCAGATGAAGTAGCGAAAGGACTTAATTGTAAAGGTTCAATTGTAAAATTTATCATGAATGTGTTAGATTAGATCTAAAGGAATATTCATGATTTATTTTGATTGAGTTATTTTCTGTTATGTAATTAGCAATAGGATTGCTATTTATGAAATGTGCTGATCTATTTGTGAAATGAGTCAACATATTTGGTGAACAGAAAATAAAACCTTTCAAATTTGAAAAGAGAACAATGACCTAATGTATATGAATTATTTTAAGCCTAGAGACTTGGACTTTAGTCTCAAGGTTCTCCCACTATTTTGTTCAAATTGATAGCCTCTACCTCCAATTCAAAAAATTACTTTAATTTTCTAGTAGGTACTAAAATCCACATAGACTACAGACAAGCCCAACTTTCATCGATCAACCCATCTACATCTACGGGTAGGTTCATTAACCAATTATTTCTCCAAACAACTTCTAGTAATTTAATTTTGCCCTAGAAACCTAATCAGTAGGCTTTGGCCTCCACTGTAAGGATCCGGTTAGGTCCAACCATTAACATGACCATACTTGGTGCATTTAACCAATGAATGATTAAGCCCAACTTTAGTTAGCTCACCTAACCACCATTAGAGAGACACTTTCAAGTCGTCATATAATGAGTGATAATTCCATTAGTCAACAAGCACCAGGCCTTTGGGTTTGCAATGATTATTGAGTTAATGGACTCATTATCAAACACCTTAATGGGAGGCTATGACTCAGTTATCTTCATAACTTTATCATTTTAAGGACCTAATAATTTTAGAAGATTTAAAATTATTAGTGATTTAAAGATAGAAAGGACATGGATCAATTTGCTCCCACTGACTTCACCAAGTTAAGTCCTCCCACTAATTTCTCAAGTCATTAACAAGGACTAGGATCAAATTTGATCCATGGGCACCTAGATCAGTCTCACTGAATGAAATCAGACTCACTGATTTTCTATATGACATGGGTTAGCACGAATCAATGAGCAACCTAATCAAGACTTGATTAACCACATTGGCCAGGTAAGTATGATCGGTGGGAGGGTTTGCCAAAGCTTGCCTTAGACACCATCAGAAATGGCCAGATAAGAGAGCTTCCAATTAAAAACCACCGATCAGGTTTACCTTAGACACCAACTGGTTTATCAATTTTGATTTGGTTTGCCTAAAGATTCGGGCTCAGTCGCTGAGCCACGATCAGTGTCCATTTGTTAGATATATGGACTTTGATCAACTACAACTATTGAAGTGACCTATAGAAATAACCTAATCCTAATTAACTTTTAATTAGGTTTGATCAATTTCTTAACTTAGTCCATATGTAATCTAACCCTAGGTCTAACCCAGTTAATGACCTGATCAAAGCTAACCCATTACCCTTTAACCCATGTTTTATGAAATTATCTTAGGATCTTTAAATCATAAACCTAGATCCTAAACAATCACTTAATTCTTTTAATTAAGTTCATGGCTGAGGGTTGGGGTTCGGCATTTTGAAAATTATTTCAACTTTTGAAAGATTTAATATAATTTAGTATTGTTTTACTAAATAGATCAACTCATTTCAAAAATGGGTTGGCTTATTTCACTAACAAACACTAATTGTAGGTTAAAATAATAAATTCAGCCAACTTTTCAGTCGAGCTGGCATGCTAGTCGAGCTGGCCCGATCAGCAAGTAGGACCTTCACAAGATCCTATTCTTAGCTGATTTTAATCTATGTATATTATATAAAATTTTATGAAATAAAATATACCTAATCTAAAATATTCATGATAAAATTTATTTAAATTCTTTTAAATTTTCTAGATCACAACGTACCAGGACAATCTTTGCACTATAAGGGGTAAATCTTACAGCAAGACAACCTACAGTCCATGCGATCATTATTTTATTTTCAGATTTATTTTAATACAATCATGAATATGTTATAAAAGAACCTAGATGCTCTGATATCACTATTGGAAAAGGTGTAAGATTTCATGCATGGATTTCAAAATATTTTTGAAATATAATACAGTGGAACATGTAAATTAAATAATTTAATCTATAAATACATATAATCAAATTACTAAACCCTACAATTAGGATCTATAACATGTCATATTATATTTATAAATCAAAAAATAAAAGCTTTGGTATTGATCAAATCAATATCCTAGATCTAAAACAGTTTTAGATCTAAAACCTAGATCACAACTAGATAAGAGAAGAGATCAGATATCTTACCTTCATGCGGGTCAAAAATTCCATGGTTGATTTTTTTTGTTGCCTTTGGAGCCGCACACACGTCCGACCTCTACAGGTGATCCACATGAGGCTATAACAAAATCGAAGGTTCGTCGAACGAAGATCCGCTCGAAGTGCTAGCTTCTTGCAAATCCCTCCGGATGGTTCATCTAAAAAATATTCTTTAGATCTCTTGGACATTCTAAGAGATGAAGAATATGAGGAGGAACAAGGGAGAAGTTAAATCTTTTGACCTCCCTAAAATCAAAAATAATAATATAAAAGAAAAAGTCTTAAGAGAAGATAGTACTTCTCTTTCAGTACATCAACGATTGATGTCCTAAGAACATCTCTATGCTAGGACATGAGAAGACCTTCTTCTCTAGATATTTCTCTAACTTTTAGATCTTATGATATCTAATTTTTTCATAAAAAAATCTCATGATTTATGGAGAAGAAGGATTCTAAAAGAAACCTTAAGAAAATACCTTCTTTTCTTCTTCTTCTCTCATCAGAACATGATCAGATCATGTCCAAAATAAGATCACCATGCCCCCACTCACTGGAGCATGAATCAACCATGCCATCCCTCTTTCTCTCTTAAATTTTTATCATATAAAAATATAAAATAAAGAGAAAATAAACTGAAAAGAAAAACAATAAGAGAAAAATATCTTCTCTCTTACCTTTTGTTTCTACAAGACATCAACTTTTGATCTCTTGATAGAAGACTCTTCTCCAAGAATTTTGATGCCTCAAACCACCCATTCTATTCTTTTTCTCTCTTAGACTTTATCACATAAAAAATACAAAAAATAAAGAGAGAATAATATGAAAGAAAAATAATGAGAGAAGACAATCATTTCTCTTACCTTTCTCTCTACAAGATATCAACCTTTGATCTCTTGATTGAAGACTCTCCTCCAAGGATTTTGGCACCTCAAACCACCCATGCCTTTCTCTTTCTCCTATACTATTTTATCTAAAAGCCATAAATTTTTGACTCCTATTTCATAGCATACGGGGTGGCAACTTTTTGTATGGTAGACTAGATCATAAAACCTAGTCTAACAAGGAGTCCATGGGGCGTCCAACTCTTGGATGCCCCTTGCCTCATAAATTTTATGGAGAGCATGAAAATAACCAAAAAAAGGCAATAAAAAGAAGGGATAAGGATGGAGAAAGTTGGCACATGAGAGGAGGGAAGAGTTCTTGTGAAGAGGGACTCTTTCAAACAAAGGAGATAAACCTAGACCACTTTCCATAATTAGCCAAATCACTTTCCATATTGAATCAAATCAAATCTGACTTAAATCTCTAGAATAAGTGGTGTGAGATAATATTACTTGGATGTGGATATCATAGAAAAATATCTAAAATTAATTAGTGGGCTTGGGCTTGAGATTTCTTAGGTGGCGCAAGAGAAGAGATGGAGTCCTAGTCTAACTAGGATTCTTATGTAGATTAGGTCAAACACTTTGAACTCAATCTAAATTAATTGCAACTTAATTAATGATGATCCTAGTCTAACTAGGAGTCTAATTAAATCAGATTAAATCATATTTAATTCTAATTTAAATCGTAACTTAATTAGGAATTAGGTACATACAAGTCCTAGTCAAACAGGGACTTGTTCTCCCTGCAATTGGCTTATCCAATACACCAATTAGACTTAATCTAATTAAATTCAAACTAATTATAATTAAATCAAATTTAATTAGACTTGATCTCAGTCCAATTGCTCAATCAGATTGAGCCGTTTAGCAATCTAATTGCAAATTGATCCTCCTGCAACACTTGCATTAGGTCAAACATCAATCACATTGATCGTTTAACCTTAGAACGATTCTCAATCATCGATTAACCATCTGATTAGGTTACAACCTCTTATGTGTGTAATCCTATAGGTTTGAACCTAAGTCGTTAGCATAGAAATCAATTTCTGTATCAGTCGAAGTAACTATCTAGCAATGATTTTCGACGTCCAGATAGGTCGAATGTATGCAAAGCAACATTCTAAGAACCCTACCCATGGTTACTGTATAATTTATCCTTTTGACCAATAATACTCAAGACGACTTCGAGTATGCTGTCAACACTTATATAAGTTATCTCTATTGTGTCTCAAAATTTTCCAAATCTCGTGACTCCTCACGAGGATTATCCAGGCCTAGGTTTTGCTAAATTAAAACACAGTGAGACATTCTCTTCCTGAAGTTAATCAGGAGTGATCAATCCCATCTTGACTCACACACTGACTTCACAAGTACTTGACTGTACCCAAAAATCTTTTAAACCTATATTAAAAATATAAACAGTCTGGCACCAAAGCACAGTGAGTTGCTTGCAAGTCACCATAGTGATCTCAGATCGGAGGGATATTTATACCCATTGGCCTTAGCTAACTATTCTTGATAGTAGAGTGTTACATTGTCACGTTCCATGCAGATGTACTCCTACATCTCACCTAGATGCCATACCAGTGTCTCCATACCACTTGGTTACGAGGATAACCAACGTATATGGCATACAGCGACCTACACTTGATAAGTTATCATCCTTATTAATAACTTATCATTTAATCGTGAATAATTTAAGAACCATCCGATAAATCCTCTTTTATCGATTGATTGTGGTTCTAAGGACTTCATCATAATTTAAGAGTTTATTTAAGGATGATAGAACTTTTATGATGAACCTGCCAAATAACTATTATTATTAGATAATTTATATACTAATTTCAATCATCTACCACTTAGATAATTGGCTTTAAGATACATTTTCCAACATAAAATTCATAACATCTGATTATGGTTAATTCATATTGAGTCACCTTGATATGATCTTTGATAATCTCAATCATGGTTGCACCTTCTAAAGAATACGAAGATTCTCTCTCCACTCTTTTTACTTTCTCTCTCATGATCAACTTTCTCTCTCTAAAAAGATCTATAAATTCTGTATCGAGTCATGTTTTCATCTTCTAGGAACCTATGACCCCGAATCAATTTAGTGCCTGGGTGGTTTATCGGACTAATCATCTAGTCAATCATTTTCTTTTATTATTTAATTTTATTGAATATATGAAATAAAAATTGATCATAATTTAATATTTTAAATAAGATTATCTGATTTATTTAAGAAAGACTAAAAATCTAGGATGATTGAGGTAAGTGGATCTTATGCTCTTTATTTATTTTTAAATAATCATATTTTTTATGTAAAAAAATATTATTGATAAAATTATATTTTTCATAAATTAAAGATCAGCATATGTGATGTAAAAAGTATGTTTTATTTTGAGCATTGATTTCATGAATATATCTTATGAAAATAGCATGATTATGAAGCATGAATTTTATTATTTTTTATCTATGTTGATGTATGTTTTAAGAAAAAGATATAAAGATTTCAAAAGCTCTCAGATAACTATGAATGAATTTTTCAAAAAGATCGACATCCGGAGCTAGCATCCATAAGAACACAGGCCCTGCCAGCAGGTATAAAGTTGGCATACAAAATAAAAACTCTATCAATTAAGAAACATGACCCTGTCACGGATATAATAGTGATCTTAGCACGAATATCTGTGAATAATATTTTGAAACATAATATGAATACATGACAAGAATGATTTACAAAATATGTTTATGAAATGTTCATAATTTATGTATACATGATGGTTTATAATTTTTGTTTATGAAATGTTCATAATTTAATTATTTATAACTTGTTTTATAACTTGACCTAAAGCCAATTGGCCATATACCTTAGACCCATCTTCTCAAGGTGAGCTTCGGGCTTCTGTTGACTGAGAGGCTTGGTTAGCGGGTTTGCTACATTTAGCATGGAGTCAACTCTCTACACCTTGACGAACATCTTCTCGAGGTATTCGCATATGATGTGAAATCACCGCTCCATGTGTTTGGACTTCTGGTAAGACCTGGGCTCTTTAGCAAGGGTATGACGCTGTTGTTGTTACAGTGCAGTACAATGACATCTGATGGTATCACACTCAGCTTTGCAATGAACTTTTTAAACCAAAAGGCTTCCTTAGCAGCTTTAGAGACGGCGATGTACTCAGCTTTCATGGTCGAATCTGCAATGATTGGCTGCTTGAAACTCTTCCAGCTAACCGCACCACCATTACATAAGAAGATCACCCCAATATAGACTTTCTATCATCAACATCAGTCATAAAGTCTGAATCGATGTATCCCTCAACTTTCAGCTCTGATCCTCTACCAAAGATTAACATTAAATCCTTAGTCCTTCTCAAGTACTTAAGGATATTTTTAACAGCAATGCAGTGTTCTTCACCTGGATTTATCTGATATCTGCTCGTGACGCTCACGGTAAGTGCTATATCAGGAGTGTACATAACATGGCATATATGAGGGTCCCTATTGTCGAAGCATAACAGATCTTGCTCATGCACTGGATCTCCTCAGGTGTGTCGGGACATATCTTCTTGGAGAGATGAATGCCATGTTTAAGGGCCAAAGATCCCTCTTGGAGTTTTCCATGCTGAATCTCTTTAGCACCTCCTCTATGTATATTTGCTGTGAGAGTCCTATCATTCTCTTAGATCTATCTCTGTAGACCTTTATACCAAGAATGTAGGAAGCTTCTCCTAGATCTTTCATGGCAAACTCTTTCGACAACCATGCTTTGACCGATGTCAGCATAGGAATATCATTCTCAATCAGGAGGATGTCATCCATGTACAATATAAGGAATGTGACAGCATTCCCACTGATCTTTTTGTACACATATGGCTCCTCTTCATTTTTGATGAAATCAAACATTTTGATTACATCATTGAAGCGAGTGTTCTTACTCTGAGATACTTGTTTGAGTCCATATATAGACCTTTGCAGCTTGCAGACCTTATGATCACTATCACTGGATGTGAAATCTAAAGACTATTCCATATAGATATCTTCCTTAAGATATTCACTTAGGAAGATAGTTTTCACATCCATCTGTCAAATTTTATAATTATGAAATGCTGCTATAGCAAGCAGAGTACGAACAGATTTCAGCATGACTATGGGAGAAAAGATTTCATGATGGTTGATACCTTCGCATTGACTATAACCTTTCGCAACTAGCCTTACCTTATAGGTCTCTACCTTACCATCCGATCCAATCTTCCTTTTGTAAATCCATTTACACCCAATAAATATAATCCCTTCAGGTGGATCTACTAAGAACCAAACCTGGTTGGAATGCATGGAATCAATTTCTGACTTCATCACTTCCATTTATTTCTCAGATACATCTAATATTGCCTCATCATAGATTTTGAGATCATTCCTAATATCCCTATCTCCCACAAGGAACTCTTCCTCTAATCCCTCTGTAAGAATACCTAAGTATCTTTCAGGAGGACGGGAGACCCTACTTGATCTATGAGATGGAGGAGGTATCACATCTACTGGCTTATTACTGGGTTCAAATTTTCAGACTCAATGCTCTTCAAAGTCTTTCTCTTCGAGCTCAATCTTCCTCCCATGCCTCCATCTTGGATAAACTCTTTTTTAAGGAATACGACATGATGGCTCACAATCACATTGTGATTCTCAGGAATATAGAAGTAGTTCCCATGATTTTCTTAGGATATCCTATAAAATGAGCCTTAAAGGATCTAGCCTCTAACTTATCCGCTTGCTATCTCTTGACATGGGCCGAATATCCTCAAATCTTGAGGTACCCAAGAGTTGATTTTTTACCATGTCATAACTCATATAGTGTGGTAGGAATAGATTTAGAGAGAACCCAATTCAAGAGATGAATCGCAGACAGCAAAATATATCCCCAAAGAAAGTCAAGAAGATCTGTGAAGCTCATCATGGATCGAACCATATTCAATAGGATTCGATTCATCCTTTCGGATATCCCATTGAGTTGAGGTGTCCCTAAAGTGTCCATTGTAAGACTATGTCGTTGTTCTTAAGATAGGTCTGAAATTTCTCACTAAGGTATTTCCCTCCTCGATCTGATCGAAGAATCTTTATGGATTTTTCGATCTATTTTTCTACTTCATGTCCGAATTTTATAAACTTTTCAAAGGCTTTAGACTTTCGGTGCATCAGATACACAAACCCATACTATGAATAATCATCAATAAAGGTTATAAAGTAGATATAGCCACCCCTAACTTCTACATTAAATGGACCACACACTCAGTGTATACTTGGGCTAATATCTCAGTTGTCCTTTCCCTTGTCCCACAAAAGATAGCTTGGCCATTTTTTCTTGAAGACATGATTCACAGACTGGATAAGACTCGAAAGTCAATGGTCCAAGAAGACCATCTTTCTTCAGTTTGTTGAGTCTGTCCTCTCCAATATGGCCTAGCCTAAGTATCACAGATACTTTTGGCTAATCCTATCTCTAGATCTCTTTGATCCTATGGCATTTACTATTTACTCATTAATGTTTATACTTACATCGGTATGTAAATGGTAAAGACCGTCAATTGAAAAAGTACAATCATAAATTTATTTCTAAAATAAATAGAACATATATCTTTATTGAAATGAAAATTGTAATTATCCTGTGCCATTATAGAGATAGAAATTAAATTTCTACTGGCTATAGGTACAAAGTAATAGTCTTTCAAAAATAAATTAAATCTTAACGGTAGTCACAGAGGGTAGGTTCCGATGGCTATAGTAACAACCCTTGCTTCATTGCTGACTCAGAGAGTGATCTCGCCTTCCCTCGGCCTCTTAACTTCTTCAAGACCCTACATTAAAGTGCACAAATGAGCACTTGAACTAGAATCAAGAACCCAACTAGAAGAAAAGGAAACCGTTAGGTTGCTTTCTATAACAAGCAAATCAGACGCACCTTCAGAAAACCATCCTTTTTTCTGTTCTTGACAGTTGTCAGGTAGGCCGGACAGTTCTTTCTCTAGCTACCTTCGACATTGCAATGGAAACATTTTTCATCATCGTCGGCTTTCTTCGAAACCTATTTATTAGGCTTGGCTTCGTTCTTCTGCTTCTTTGCGAGCTTTTTCTTCTTCTTGAAAGAAGACTTTCTTTTGGAGGAAGCCCGCTCCACAGCCAAAATGTATCCTTTGAATTTTTCAAGTGCCCTCTACAGTCATCAGCATATTCAATAACTCTGACAAAGTGGCATCAATCTTATTTATATGGTAGTTCATAATGAACTACCCATATGAGTCAGGAAGAGACTAGAGGATTAGATCCACCTACAGTTTCTTGTCCATGTTCATACTGAGCTTCTGAAGCTCCTTTATGTCGTTGATCATTGTCAAACAATGATCACTGATAGCCTTCCCATCATGCATCTTTGCTCTGAAAAGTCTTCGAGAGACCTCAAAATGAGCTGTGCAATTCTGTTCACTATACAACTCTTACAGGTGAACTAGCATTTCTTTGGCAGTTCTCGTGTCTTCGTGCTGTTGCTGAAGATCATTGGATATAGATGCTAAGATGTAGCACTTTGCTTTATTATCTTCATCCATCCACTTCTCAAGTATAGCTTATTGATCAGCGGATGGACGAGCAGGTAACTCAGGTGCTTCCTGATCAAGGACATGAGTGAGCTTTTCAGAATTGAGAATAATTCTCAAATTTCAGAGCCAGTCTTTATAATTAGTGCCGGTCAATCTATTTATATCGAGAATTCAGGCTAAAGGGTTTGAACTCGATATAGTTATCTATAGAGAGAACAATTTCTAGTTAGATTTTATACTTGTAATATTATTTATTCTAGAGACTTTAAAAACAAACAAAAAACTCTCATTATTTTTTTGAATCTCCCACACTCCTCAGGTGGAGAAACGAAAACTTATACGCGATCGATTTTAAGTGGATACTGCAGTCTCATTAATCTATACACACCTCATCTAACAGTTATTGATGAGTACAGATGATGAGTAGACAATACTTTATCTATTGCTTCACTAAGCAAGATGCAGTGGGCTAGGTCTCTAAGTCCTGTGGCCTCACCGAACAGTTATTGGCATATTCCTTAGTTAAGTCAGATCCATCGTTCACCAGTAGTTGCAAAGCCATCATTAGGACCCTCACCTAACAGTTATTGGACCCAACCCCTCTCTATCCTGAGATATCACATGTCAATAGAGTGGTTGTACCTTCTCGATGCAACCGAACCACTGTAACCAGTCGAGAACGATCAATGCCAAGAAGGCACCCGTATCTCTACAACAATGGAAGACCTCCAGACTTAATATTTAATGAGGAGATCTGGGTTTAGGTCTCTTCTAAAATAGTAGATCTGACATCCGACTGATTAAATTAGGTTAGTACTCAATATGTCTAACCAGCCTAGTTGGCATGGGTGAACTCAAGTCAACAAGTAATCTAACACGAAACTAAACCTTCCAATATGGCCAGATAAGTTAAGATGTATGGGGGCCCCCCATTGCTTTCCTTAGACACCAATTAAAATTGATCAGGTCAGATAACAGAACCAATTAAATAACCACCATCTAAATACTTGCTTTAAATACCAAATTGGTTGATCAGAATCGATTAGATTAACCTATTAAAATGGATCCAAACCACTGAGCCAAATTGATCTTGAATCAATCAACTCACATCAAATATGAATCGATGAGACCAACTATAACTAAAGTCGACTTTGAACCTCTTTAATCTAATCCTCATCATCCATCGATTAGGTTCAATCAACAGCTCAAAATTAAAAAATAGATTTTAGCCTGATCTAATCAATTATACCCTAATTGTAGTTTGATTACTTAGACCTAATTTGTTCAATCCATACCTATATGCAACAACTCAATTCCAGATCTAAAAATAATTTTAGATTATATTTCATTATATGCAATTAATGGGTTATGATTTTAAAACTATTTCAGATCTAAACCTAGTTTCATATATCAAATATATGTAGTTTCAGATCTAAATCAAATATACATTATAAATACATTAATTTTAGATCTAAAACTAAATTTATACATATCAAATATATATATAATTAATCTAAAATAATGATTAAAATATTTTAAAAATATCTTTTCAAAAATTGATTCACATCAAATTAGGACAACCTTTACAATATAGGTGGTAAACCCTATATATCAGGACAACCTTATACCAGTTTGATGTAAATTTTTAATATTTTAATTTTAGATCTAAATCAAAATTAAACATATCATATATGCTAATTTTTAGATCTAAAAAATTTGATTTAATTATTTCAAAAATAGTTTTCAAAACCAATCAATCTTCTGCTAGGACAATCTTTGCAGTATAGGGGATAAATTCGATACTAGGATAACCTTATATCAGCATAAAATTGATTTTAAAATATTAAACTTTAGATTTAACCTAAATACCAGATCATATGTGTTTTAAAAAATCTGGTGCTCTGATACTACTGTTAGTAAACGAGGTAGGCAACATATGTAGATTTTAAAACTTTGAAAATATGCAGTGGAAAACAAATCGGGTTAAACCCTTTAACCCCACATGCAAGATACCAGATCTAAACCTATCCAAGCCTAGGAGAAAGCACATATAATCAATCTAGAATTTAAAAAAATTATGAGATCATATCTTATTACTTTTGCATGGGTAGAAATTCACCACTTTTGATGATCTCAGATTCATAGAAGATGGAGCCGCATATATGTCCGACCTCTATGGATATCCATCAAGATCAATCTCAATTTTTTTTCTCGTAGAGGATTCTTCTTCTCAAGAAGAACCTTGACTTTGAAGACTCTGATCAATTCCTTTGATCTTAACTGTAAGATCAACTCTTTGATCTGCAGCCTTCTTCTTCTCGATCCTTGATCTCTATGTCACCAGAACTCTTTCTAGGCGTGTGGAAGAGAGAGCACCCAATTTTTGGGAATGGAAAGGAAGAAAATGAGAGAGAGGAGACATGGAGATGGAGAGAGGAAAAGTTTTTTTGATCAAAAATCAATTCAAAGAAACCCTAGAGACCTTCTTTTAAATAGATATAAGCCCTGACACATATTAGGAACCCTGTCATCTTAAAAAGGTAGATCCTTATCTTATAAGAATCTTCTACCTTTTAAATCTGATTTATTCTAAATAAAATAAGATATAAAAGGTAATTAATCAGTCTTTTAATCATGTACAATAGGTATCTATAAAATACATGTCAGGTGGTTGGGGCGCCAACTCTTGGCGATTGGCGCCCCACAAAGGGATCTCCAACCATAAGAGATGGGGCATGGACCCCACCCTCTCTCCTCCATGCCATGACACATAAGAGAGGGTGGGTCCCTCTAGGATATGGCATCCAATAATTTTCAAAAAAAATTATGCCACCCATTCTTCCATCTATTTCACATGATACTTAGAGATAATTAGAAGATAAAGAAGAGATAATGTTAGGATAATTATGCTAACTAATTGACTTAATCAAATCCTCTTGAGCTTATAATTAAGAACCCAATTAAATTTAAATAAATTTAGATTAGGTTCAAGGCTATGGACTTGATCAAATCAAAATTCTGAGAAGAATTAGGTTTAACCATGTGCTAGCATGGTTTTCATAAACCTAATAGAGTTTCCATAAACCCTAACCCACTTGAAACTTCATAAGTCCAATTGGCAAATTCGAGATTAAATCCCTTAATGTGTGACCCCATAGGTTCCATTCTATCTGGTACTGAGATATATTATGATCTCTATCACAATATCATCGAAACTCTTTTCGATGGATTGGAATATTTTTAATTCTACCCTTCGAGGGCCATCGATCATCAAGATGACGCCCGATGAGTCTCATAATCCACCAGTGACACCTAGCAGTATATAGTGATAATCTAGTAGAATGAAAGTATGAACTCCTAGGTGTAGTTATCGTATGATTTAGTCCTTCTATTGTGAGTCTGACTTGACAGAGGTCATGGAGAACTCATCAAATCCATCATCAGTTATATATTAGATTGACTCGACTCGAGTTCATTTGTGAATCCCATGAAAATACTTTTTCAGTATTCACATATGCTTTGGTCAAAGACTTTTTGAACTCAATCTCACAAATCACATAGGACTTCTTTTTTTCTATCAAGATCGATAGATTCTATCTAGGTGCATCCTACTCCAAACAGCGAACCTAAACCTATTGAAGTCAACATACATAGCAAGGATCCGAATAGCTAGGGATCAAGAGAACATGCAGTCAAATTCAGTAGCCTCACTGTGAATAGCTAATATAATCATAGGTCAAAGGATCACTCACACTACTACAGCATCGAGAAGATCACTGACGAGAGTAGACATCCATGTGGTTCTCGTATTGGTCACGCTCAGTACAAGTTATTCTCTAACAACCATCTACACCTTCACCCCAGTGTCTCTACACCGTAGAACTAAGACTCATCTGCCCACAAGAGAAATGAACCATGCATTGATCTCAAATGGATTGATCGCTGTCCTCCATGATGAACCCTTGATCGGGAGTATTTAGAAATTAATCACTAATTAATATATGTCTCAAATTCTTAACTCTTTAAGAATATACAAAAATCATCTTTGTTAATTTCTAGAACAAATCATGGACACATAAGCTTGATTGGAATGAGAAAGTCCTTTATTTATAATAAAAATATTACAAGTACAAGTTTAGGTTCTAAAAATATATGATGTGTCAACTAATAATTGGCTTCTAAGGCACAAATCCAATACTATACCCATAGCCTTTCTGGGATGTTGTGTGATCGAAGTATTGAATTGTATGATAACTCATCACGAAAGGATAATCTTGATATTTCTACTAAATTTTAAATCTTTTAAATAGTCATGACACATTGCTAGACATCAATCTTGACTTATGGTCTTATCAAAATTAAAAGAGTTTTTAATTCTAGAATCAATTAAGAAGAGTCCTAGTTGATTGAGACTCTTGAGCTGACTTAATCTAATCGAATTAGGATTTCATCGAGAGTTTGGATCCATTGCTGGCTAGATTTCGAACCCAATGGGTCACACACAGTAAAGATTTGGTCTTGATCCAATCAATTTGAATTTATTATAAATTCAATGGGTTAGTTAAATTGCTAGTACATGAATTAACCCAAGTTTCTAATTGGGTTCAGTGCAAAGGTGTTTCTGCTAACCTAGTCTTGTTGCCTTAGCCTAATGTGATTTGGTTTGAACCATCTAATTTATTAGTTGGTTTTATTTGGTTTTGTGGAAGTGTTCCATATGGTACCAGCCTCCTCCATGTCAAACCACATGCCCCATTTAATTTGGACACCCCATTTAATTTGGCATTTAAGGAGAGGAGTCCTTCTCTTTTACTCCTCTTAATTTTCTTACACCTTCGATGCATTCCTTTGATTTGTGTGCCATTAGATGGCACCTAGGGATATGTGGGCATGGAAGATATGGAGGAATCATTCTCTTGGAAGGAACTCCATGCCATAACATAAATGGGGCATTGATTTTATTTGGGGCGTTGAAGTGGGAGAGTCCACTTCACTTTGGACTCTTTAGTTCCTCTTTTAATTCCATGCACTTCTTTAATTCCTCACGCCATAAGTGTTAGATGTATGTCCTAGAAGCCAATCTTGACTAACATATTTCATATCTCTAAGATATGATTTTATACTTATTGGACAGTTATATTATCATTCATGTTTATGTGTCCATGAATCATCCAAGGGATTAACAAGATAATGACACATATTCTCAAAGAGTTGAGAATTTGAGACATGTGTCATTAGTAGTAAATTCCTAAAATGCTCCTGGTCATAGGATCATCATGGGGATGGTGATTGATCCAGATAGACCAATGCACGGATCGCTTCCTTCGGATAGATAGGTCTCGAGTCTGCAGTGTAGAGACACTAGAGCAAGAGTGCAGGTGGTTGTTAGAGAATAACCAGCATTGAGCGTGACCAACATGAGAAGTCACATAGATGTCTGCTTAGTTGTTAGTGATTTTCTTGATGCTGCAGTTGTATGACTAGCCCTTTGATCTGAGAAGGTACTACTGCTCGCAGTGAGGCTGCTGAAGTTTGACTGACACATCAACATAGGTCTCAAGGAGCCCTTGCAGTAGATGTTAGCGACAGTTGGTCTACTGTAAGAGTGGGGTGTGCATCAAAATGGGATCTATCGATCCTAGTAGAAGGGAGTAGTCCTATGAGATTTAAGAGGCTAAATCCTTGAGTTTATGGCCATAGCATTATGATTGATGGAAAAAAAATTTTATAAAGTCACATATAGACTTGAGCAGATTTAATCTATCATATGGCCGATGTTGAGGTTAGACGATTTATCCATAACCTGCCATCTGATCGGGACTCACGATAGAGGAATTGTATCATGCGCTAACTATATCTAGAGATTCATATTTTATTTTACTGGATTGCCACTACATACTGCTAGATATCACTGATAGATTGTGAGACTCACAAGGATCATCTTGATGATCAATGATCTTTAGTGGGCAGAGTTGGAATTATTTCTATCCATTGAAAAGAGTTTCAATGATATCATCATTGAGATCATAATATATCTCACTATTAGACAGAATAAAATCTATGGAGTCACACACAAAAGAGACTTTTGACTGATTAGATGGTTGAATTACGATTATGAATCGTAACAGGATTTGATTATCAATTTGATTGATAATTGATCTAATACAAATGTTGCATTATGTAACTCGCTAAAGAGTTAGTAAGTTATAGAAAGATTAATTAGCAATAAGATTGTTAATTACCTCAATTTGATTGAGTAATGGAGCTTGTATCAAGTCTAATTTGATTGAATTTTATTTGACTCATTTTGGATTTGATTTGATCAACTCTATAGGGTTATAAGATAACCCCAAAAGCACCAAATAATTAAACTCAGTTGAATTAGGATTTGAATTTGACCCAATTCTTAATTAGACTAGGATATTTTAATTTCTAATTAGATTAGAAATCCTCATATTTGTGGAAGCACTATATCCTAATTTGATTAGGATTAAAATTGAGTCCAATTGGACTAGGACTCCTCTTCCAATTAGGAGACATCCAATCTAAATTAATTGGGCTCCAAATCAGATTTGGTTTTTCATATTTTGAGACTAATTTGATCTTAACATGATTAAGATTTATTGATATTTTAATTGAATTAAAACAGCCATTTAAATGAAGAGTCCCATAAAGATTAAACTTCTTTCTCCCATGCACCATAGGAGTCCCACTACACCTTGTATTTGTGCACCCAAAAGGTCCCACGCCACATCTATTTTGATGCCACTTTTTTCTTTGTTTTTAGCATGTAAGAAAGGAGTTATAAACCCCCTTTTCCCATGTAAACTTGGGTGCAACCTGGTTTTATGTTGGGCGACACAAAGAGGATAGAGTCTAAGGCTCTTTGGACTCTATCTCCTACTCAAAGTATAACTCATCTATGGCCTATTTAAACCACCTATATGGGATGGCTAAGAAGGGGATTAACACCATATTTAGAGTAGGTTATGATGCCCAATAACTAGATATTAGGCGTGGAGAAAAACAAGGGAGAGGGGCGACGTGATGAGTCCTTGGCGTGAGGTTAGTTATGGCTTTGATTTCTTCTTTCTTGCAACAACCAAGGGTTGGTTGTTAGACATCTCTATCTCTCCCTCTTATCCATATTTAGACATGGATGTCTCCTCCTCTCTTTGTCCAAAAGTTAGATAAAATTATCACATCTTTATTGTAGAGATTTAGTGCATGAATTTTAGAAAAAAAAGAGAAGAAAGGGTTCTTCTCACGATTTCTAGCGTAGAGATCAAGATCCTCCTACATCTTCTTGTTCTCTAAGAGTGTCTTAGGAGAAAAAAAGATTTTAAACCATCAAGATGTGATCTCTATAAGGGAGCTAGCACCCTCGATGAGATCAAAAGGCTTCTGATCAGATCAGAGTCTCGTGTGGATACCCATAGAGGTCAGATACTTGTGCGGCTAAAAGGGACCTTCAGAAGATATCCATGATCATCTGTTTGAGTTGAAGATTGATCCATATCCAAGTATATTTTTAATTTATTTTTTTTATTTGATTTTGTATCTAAATCTTATCTCACATATGATGAATCTGGTTATGGTTTGAAGATATGATCTTATGCATGCTTAGATTAAATTAGATTTAATCTAAAAAATTTAAAATTCTGCTGTATACTTATTTTGTAAAATCATACGTGCATAAAATCATGAAACTCTAACAGTGGTATCAGAGCCACATCATATGCATAAGATTTAGATTTAGATTTAAAATTTGTAAAAAAAAAATTAGATCTGAAGGATTTTGATGTCTTTCTAATATAGGGTTGCCCTGGCATAATTTATTATGCTGTATGGTTGTCTTAGAATGATGTTAAAATTTTTAATTAGATTAAATTTTTAGATCTAATTTTTACAGTATATATGTGATATATGTTCTGTTATTTAGATCTCAAAAGAGTTTTGAGATCTATTTTGCTTCATATATATGATATATGAAAGTATGTTTAGGGCTGAAATTTATTTTTTTGATCTGAACTTATTTATATATGTGATATATATTTGTATATATGATCTGAAATTATTTCGTGATCAAAATTTATACTTCATGTAAAGAATTTAGATCTAAAAATTTTGATTTAAGATCTAAAATTAGTGTTTATGCATGAGGGATTGGTCATAGGTAGATCAAATTAGGTCATGTAATTTGATTACATCAAAGGATTTCTGATTTGATCATGATGGGTCTAAATCGATTTAGCAGTTGATCGAATTGAGTCAAGTGTTGATTAGAGTAAGGTCAATAGAGTTTAAGATCATATAATTATTATTGATCGAATCGATTGACACCCATATGTAGAATCAATTAACCTAAGGACCTAATTTGGCTTTATGGCTCAAGTCTGATTCACCTAAGCTAACCTATTCGGATCAATTATCTAATTGATATTTAAGGCAAGCAATTGAAAGGTGATTATTTAATTAGTTTCATTCATTTATCTGGTCAATTTATTGGTGTCTAAGAAAAGCAATCGGAGATCTCCACCAATCTCTACTTACCTAGCCAATTTGGAAGATTGAGTCTCAAATATGGTTGCTTGGTGGTTTGCTTTAGCCCACGCCAATTACATCAGTCATGTGATGACTAATTAGATGAGATCTAAACTCAAATCTCTTCATAAAATATTAAGTCCAAGGTCTTCCATCGTTATAGATGTGCGAGCATTCTACCGGCGTTGATTGTTCTCGGCTGGTCACAGTAGTTCAGTTGCATCGGGAATATACAATCACTCTATTAGCAAAGAGTTGCTGTGGGTAAAGATGGGGTTAGGCCCAATAACTATTAGGTGAGGAACCCAATGATGGCTATGCACCTGCTTGTGAACGGTGGGTCTGGCTTAACTAAAAAGTATGGGCAATAACTGTTAGGTGAGCCCACATGACTTAGAGATCAAGTGGCTGCAACATGCTTAGAGAAGCATCTGGGCAAAGAGTTGTCTATGCATCGATATTCATTCATATTATCAATAACTGTTAGGTGAGGTATACGGTATCTGTGAGACCGTAGCATCCATTAGAAATCTAATTGTCGCGTCAAAGTTTTCGTTTCTCCACCTGGAGAGTGTGGGAGATCTGATAAAATAGTGAGAGTCTCTTTTTGCATCTAAAAATTTCTAGTGTAAATTATAAAATAAGTACAAATTTCAATTAGAATCTTTGTTCTCTGCTGTTCATTGTGTCAGCTTCTAATCCTCTAGCTTGAGTCCTAGATATCAACTGATTAATCAAAATTGAGTACATAGACTGGCTCATAAACTTAAGAATTATTCTTAATATTAGAAAAATTAAGCTATGTTCTCTACCAGATTATTCTAGTGTTAACAACCCATCCAATTCATGTCAACTAGCTATACTTGATGTGTGGATGGTCAATGACAATAATGATAGGTGCTATGCATGAGCATATGTTCACTGCCTATAATGCGTTGATTCATCTGCAAGTATTGTGAGGTGATCAGAGTCGTACAACACATGTGATGCGTGAAGGGCAGTCAGTCTATGATCATTATGTGATAATGATCAAAGATATTATGGAGCTCAAAAGGCTCGACATGATCATGCACAAGGAATTACTTATAGATTTGATCCTGCGATCCCTGAGTAGTTTATATGGATAGTTTATTGTGAACTATTATATGAAAAACCATCATGACACTTAATTTGAATTGATCAAAGTGTTGATAACAAAAAAATCTTGAAAGAGTTCAGAGGTAAATACCTGAAAAGCCTAAAGAAACAAAGACACACCTAGAGTAGGCATGTCAAGATTGCTCAATACTGTTCTTACAATTTTCTCTTCTCTCAGTTGAGCTGTGGACTCTAGTGTAGAGTCAATGGAAAGGTAAAGGGCTGAGGAAGTAACCCTTGAATTGGCTATAGGGCAATAGTTGCTGTTGTGGCCATAGGTATTTATCCTTTGCGATCATCGTTTAGATTTGGTTCTTAGAGATGGTCTCTATTATTTGTGTGGTGATACATCTGTGAACTAAATTGAGCAATCAGTAAATGTCATTAGATCTGAGAGATCCAGAATTGAGATAAGCTTAAAGTATATATGTACTCTTAAGCTAAGTCGTATTGGAGAAGAAATGATTAACAAACTATAGAAATATGGGCTTTTGGGCTCATTGACTGTTGAGTCAAATCTAGTTTGTGTATCATCTCTTTGAGAAAATATGACCAAGCTACTCTTATGAGATAAAAAAAAAAAGATCACTGAGATACTTATCCTTGTACACATTTAATGTGTGTAGCTCATGTGATGTGCTAACCAAGGAGTTGTCTCTACTTTGTATATGAGATATAAATCTGAAATTTTGAAAGATTCAAAAAATTCAGATAAAAGTAAAGAAATAAATCAAAAAAATTTTAAAGGTACTTCAATCGAATCGAAGATGCAATACCAATGAAAAAATTTTTCGATTATCTCATAAAATGATATTGTTTCATATTGGACTGCTCTTAATACATCTTAGCTCAATGAGATAAGAAGAGTTAAGGGACTATATGAGATATGGTCTGATCCATAATGAACTTCACTGATTTATGTTTCTTTAGAGACATGCTTTATTTTTATAAAATTAGGTTCTCTCTAAATCTATTCCTACCACACCATATGAGATATGGCATGGTGAGAACTGAATCTTGATTATTTTGAGATTTGAGGATATCCAGTCTGTGTCTAGAATAGCAGGTGGATATATTAGAGGATAGGTCTATAAAGCTCATCCTAAAAGAGTTTGGGATATTACTTTCTGATGAGATTATAATGTGATTGTAACCTGACATGCTATCTTCTTGAAAATTATTTAACTAAGATAAAGCAGTGGGAGAAAAGTTAAGCTCAAAAAGAGTGTCTCTGAAGAGTAATGAGCCTTTGGACCTTAAGAACCTATTTATCATCATGAGCCAGTAGACGTATATTCTCCCTCCACCTCGTATACATAGTTAGATTTCTAGTCCTCTTGAAAGATACTCTGGTTTGCTTAACAGAGGATATAAAGAAAGTTATTTTTCATGGGAGATAGGAAACATAGAGATGATCTCAAAATCTACAACGAGGCAATGTACGATATCGACTCCAAGAAAAGGATGTGAAATAGCTTTCCTGAGAAGAGATCTTCTGAAGATTTCTGTATAGAATAGCCTACGGATTTCACTTCTTGTGATAGGAGATCACAAAGTCTATAATAATCTTGGAGTTAGAACTTTCATATGATCAAATTGTTTGATCAGAAAAGAAAAATTATGGATTTTAAAAGGAGTCAGTGGGAGTGTCCAAAAATGACATCGATTAAAATATGGTTGAATATAGATTTTTTCATAAAAGATATAAAGCAAGCATCCTAAAGATCTATAGAGTTAGATGCAATTGGATGCTTGTATTTTCATAGATAAAGTACAGAAACTAGATGCTGAAGAAGTTCAACATAGAAATCTCAGAGAGAGATCTACTACCCTCTCGGGTATAGTTGTATGCCATAATATACTTGAACTGATATAGTTGATACTGTGACTGTCACAGGTAGATATCAGTTTTATCCAGTCTGTCAATGCTGGATTGCAGTGAAAATATCCTTAAGCTCTTAAGAAGAACTAAGGCCATATTCTTAATTTGGAGAAGGATCAAAGCTAGGAGTGGGAGGATACATCAATTCAGATTTTATGTCTGATATTGATGGTAGAATGTCTACATCATCGGGTGTGTTCCTGTGTCGATATCTTGGAAAGATTCCAAACAATCAATCGATAGAAGCTAAGTATACTATAGATGTATAGGATGCATTTTGGTTCTAATGCTAGTTACAGAATCGATTGTCAAGGCATCAAATACTGTGACACTATACTGCAAAGATAATGGTACCATAGCCTTTGCTGTGGAGCCTAGGTCTCACCAGATATCCAAGCACATAGAATAGCAGAACATGTGACTACCTCAAGTAGAAATACATAGAGGTGCAGAGAGCAAACTCCACATGTGATGTGGATGATCCGTTGGTAAGTCACTTAGCTAGCCTAAGACTAAAGCCTATCTTCTGAAGATAGGGCTTGGTACATGGTAGATTGGCTTTAGTGCAAATGAAAGATTGTTGGATGTATGTCCTAGAAGCCAATCTTGGTTGACACATTTCATATCTCTAGGATATAATTTTGTACTTATTGGGCAGTTAGATTATCATTCATATTTATGTGTCCATGAATCATCGGGATTAACAAGATAATGACATATATTCTTAAAGAGTTGAGAATTTGAGACATGTGTCATTAGTAGTTAATTCTTAAAATATTTCTGGTCATAGGATCATCATGGAGATGGTGATTGATCCAGATAGACCAGTGCATAGATCACTTCTTTCAGGTAGATAGGTTTCGAGTCTGCAGTGTAGAGATACTAGAGTGAGAGTGCAGATGGTTGTTAGAGAACAACTAGCACTGAGTGTGACCAACACGAGAAGTCACATGGATGTTTGCTCACGCATTAGTGACTTTCTCGATTCTGCAGTTGTATGATTGGTCCTTTGATCTGAAAAGGTGCTATTGCTCGTAGTGAAGTTGCTGGAGTTTGACTGACACATCAACATGGATCTCAAGGAGCCCTTGTAGTAGATGTTGGCGATAGTTGGTCCACTGTAGGAGTGGAGTGTGCATCAAGATGGGATCTATCGACCCTAGTAGAAGGGAGTAGTCCTATGAGATTTAAGAGGCTGAGTCCTTAAGTCTATGACCATAGCATTGCAATTGATCGAAAAGAGTTTTCATAGAGTCACATATGGACTCGAGCTGATTGAATCTAGCATATAACTGATGTTGAGGTTTGATGATTTACCTACAACCTACCATCTGGTCAGAACTCATGATAGTGGGACTGTATCATACGCTAACTGCACCTAGAGGTTCATATTTTATTTTGCTGGATTGTCACTACATACTGTTAGGTGTCACTGATGGATTGTGAGATTCACAAGGATCATCTTGATGATTAATAATCCTTGGTGGGCAGAGTTGAAATTATTCCAACCCATTGAAAAGAGTTTCAACGATATTGTGATAGAGATCACAATATATCTCACTATCAGATAGAATAGAACCTATAGGGTCACACACAAAAGTGACTTTTGATTGATCAGATGGTTGAATTATGATTATGAATCGTAATAGGATTTGATTATCAATTTGATTGATAATTGATCTAATGCAAATGTTGCATTATGTAACTCGATAAAGAGTTAGTAAGTTATAGGAGGATTAATTAGCAATAAGAATGCTAATTATCTCAATTTGATTGAGCAATGGGGCTTGTATCAAGTCTAATTTGATTGAATTTTATTTGACTCATTTTGAGTTTGATTTGATCAACTCTATAGGGTTATAAGATAACCCAAAAAGATCGGATGATTAAACCTAGTTGAATTAGGATTTGGGTTTGACCTAATTCTTAATTAGACTAGGATGTTTGAATTCTTAATTAGATTAGGAATCCTCATATTCATGGGAGCACTATATCCTAATTGGATTAGGATTAAAATTGAGTCCAATTGAACTAGGACTCCTTTTCTAATTAGGAGACATCCAATCCAAATTAATTGGACTCCAAATCAGATTTAGTTTCTTATATTTTTGAGTCTAATTTGACCCCAATATGATTAAAATTTATTAGTATTTTAATTAAATTAAAACAGCTATTTAAATGAAGAGTCCCATGAAGATTAAACTTCTTTCTCCCATGCACCATAGGAGTCCCACTGCACCTTGTATTTATGCACCCAATGTTGGGAAATATGTCCCAAAAGCCAATCGTCAACCTGTTGATGGTTGAGCAATCTTGTATTGTAATTGATTTGTTAATAAATAAAATATATTTTTGATATTTTCATCACAAGTTTTCATCTTCTAATGAACTCCATTATTGTGATGAAGTCCTTAGGACTATTTAGGTTCGATAAAGAGAGGATTTATCGATTAGTCTTTAAAACTGTTTACGACCAAATGATAGGCCGTTAATAAGGACGATAGTCTCTATCGAGTATAGGTCGCTGTAGGCCATATGGATTGGTTGTCCTCTTAACCAAGGAGTGTGGAGATACTGGTATGGCATACAGGTGAGATGTAAGGATACATCATCATTGAATGTGACCAACTCCAGAGTATTCTGCTGTCGAAAATGTCTCTGATGGGATATAGGTATAAGTGTCCCTTAGACCTGAGATCGCCTCAGTGCTTGCAAGCAACTCATTGTGCTTTGGTACTGGACTAACTAAATTTCTAATTCAGTGACGGAAGGCTTCTGAGCATAGTCAAGTACTTGCAAAGTCAGAGTGTGATCAAGATGGAATTGACCACTTCAAGAGTTGGAGAAGAATGAGTCGCTGTATTTTAATTTAGCACAACCTTGGCCAGGGAAATCCATCAGATGGATTTGATATTTTGAAATATAATGTGGATAACCTGATCAGAGTTGACAGTTAAACTCTGAGGTGTCCTATGAGCATTTTGGTCAAGGGGATGAATTATATGAAAACTATATCCGCATGGATTCTAAGGATGTTGTTCTACACATTCGACCTATCGACCGTCGGGCACCATTGCTAGATGGTCACTTCGATTGGTATAAAAATTTATTTCTATACTACTAATTAGGTTCGGATCTATGAGGTCATATATATTAGAGTTCACAATCCGATCAGATGGTTGATCAACGATTAAGAATCGTTCTAGGGTGAAACGATCAATACGATTGACATTTAACCTAGTGCAAGTGTTGCAGGAGGATCGATTAGCAATTTGATTGCTAATTAGCTTAATTTGATTAAGACAAAGAGCTGAGATTAAGTCTAATTAAATATAATTTAATTAGATTTAGTTTGGACTTGATTGGATCAAGTCCAATTGGTTTATTGGATAAGCCAAGTGCAAGGAAAAACTTGTCCTAGTTCAAATAGGACTTGGGTCAACCTAATTTTTAATTTGATTAAAAAATTAAATCTAATTTAAATCTAATTTAATCTGATTAAATTAGGATCTTAATTAGGTTAAGATCTATTTTAATTAGGTTGATTTAATTTTGTTTGATTTGGTTTGAGAAACCAAATTTGAACAAGTCATAGATTGAATCCTAGTAAGACTAGGATTCCACCTTGCACCACCTCAGCCCCCATGCCCATTCTCTCTTATCCCACGCCCGCTCTTTCATATTTTGTGTGACAAAACCCTCTCTCTCAGGTCTTCACGCATGTCCAAAGCTTTCCTCTCTTTCTCTCTTACATGGAATGTGGTTGTGGATCAAGTCAAAGTAGGAATTAGTTTGGATTTCAAATTCTTTGAGATAGAGTTTTAGGAAACCAAAACTCTTTCCTTATGGCACTAATTTTATCCAGATTTTTTTAAAAATTTTTGTAACTTTTATGGTACATAATATGCACCCTTTGCTGGTGGTCCATCACAAAAAAAGAAGGAGGAGACACCCAAGAGTTGGGCGCCCCTTGTCTTGCCTTGTTTGGATAATCTTTGACTAGATATTTGACCTAGACAAGGACTCTTCATATCTCTCTATTTAAAATGAATTTTTTTATGCAATTTTTTTGAATATAGAGCATTAAGAGACCTTTGGGGCATCCAAAAATAAAAAAAAAAAGAGTCTTGGGGTGTGGAAATCTAATAGACACAAAACTAGGTGTCTGGGTTAGAGCAAAGAGAAGAAGAAGAGGGTCTTCTTCTAGAGTTGCTGGGTTCATCCCTTCCCTTCCTCCATCTGTAGGTTTTCTGAGAGTGTCTCATCTAAAACTTCTTCTCCTACTTTTCATCTTTAGAAGAGTCCAAATTAAGAAGAAAAAGCATCTGATCGACCTTCAAAGAAGGATCAGCGTAGTACTAGCATACTGTGCTGATTTCCTGGACCAAGATTTCTGATCGTGATTCGTGGGCTCGTGTGGATGACTCCTAGTGGTCGGATGCATGTATGGCTTACAACATCATCCTCAAGTCCAGAATAGCAAAGTTAGAACATCTAACTTGCAAGGTAATAGATCTGATCTTTTATATTTTACAAATATTAGATGTAGTATAGAAACATATTGATATGATCAACATGTAGTTCTTGCTCTTTATATTTTAATTTTTGATTTAATGTCATGTAATAATCATGTAATAGGATCTTAAATATAGAGATTCTCTAATTTTACAAGATAAATTTTAATTTATTTTAGTCTTCCGCTGCCTGATCTTGAAAAAGTTTCAAAATCTAACCCTGAAACCCTAAATCTGATTCTTTCAATTTGTTATCAAAGCCAAGGTTGTTTATTATATGATTATTTATACATGCTTAGATTATTTTTTAGATTAGATCTAATTTATAATCTGATTGTTAAATCTAAAATTAAAATTTTCAGATCACGAACTATTGGTTGTCCTGCTGTAAGGTTGACCCTTACAGTGCAAAGGTTGTCCTAGTTCGTGTAGATCTATCTTTAATCATAAATTTGTTAGATATGATCTAGATTAAATTTATGATTTATTAAATTTAAAAAATATTTAAATCTAAAATGAAATCTCTTTGTTAATAATTTTTGTGCAAAGAACCATCATATATTTATCTGAAAAATTTGCGCAATTTAAAGTTGAAATTGTTTCAATTACATAAACCTGTTTAGATTAGATCTAAAGTAGTTTCATGCTTATTTCACTTGTATTTTGATTATGAATCAAACATGCAATTTGGTTGGCAGAACCATATTGTAAAAATATTTTATAAATATAAAAATTATTTTCAAAAGTCGAACTCCAACCGTCAGTCCAAAACTTAATTGAGAATTAAGAAGTTGTTTGATTAGGTTCTAGGATTATGAATTGAAGAACCCAAGACACAAACCATAACATATTGGCTTAATGGGTTAGTGGAAATTAGGTCTATTAATTGGGTTAGACCTAAGGTTAGATTAAAGACGGACTTAATTGAAGAATTGACTAATTCTAATCAATTGTTGTCTTAGATTAGGTCAAAGATTCTCTAAATCAATTACAATAGTTGTAGTTGGTCATATCCATGTCTTTAATGAGAACCAAATGGACTTGATTCTTGGCTAAGCAGTCTAGCATGAACTGTTAGGTTGATCTAATCAAAACTAATTAAACCAGTTGGTGTCTAAGGTAAATCAGATTGATGATTTTTAATTGACAGCCCGCTTACCTGACCATTTTTGATGGTGTCTAAGGCAAGCTTTGGCAGATCCTCCCATCGATCGAACTTACTTGGCCTCTTGGTGAAATTATATTTTGATCGGATCACTTGACTATTCGAGCTGACCCATGTCAGCTAGGTAAATCAGTGTGACTGATTTAGGTGCTCCTAGACTAACCCTTTTAATGATCTCTCTTAAGCTTACTTGGTGAAGCCAGTGGGAGAATCATGATAAGCTGGTTCATCTGACCTTCTCCTCTAAGTCAATTAAATTCTCTAAAATTATTAGGTCCTTAAAATAAAATAGTTATAGTGATAACTAGATCATAGCCTTCTATTAAGTGGATGATAATGGGTCCATCAGTTGGATAATCATTGGAGGCCCAAAGGTCTGGTGCTTATCGGCTAATGGAATTGTTATTCATAATATGATTTCTTGACTGCATCTTTCTAAATGGTGGCTAGGTTAGCCAACCAAAGTTGGGCCTAATCATTCATTGGCTAGATGGGCCAAGTATGGTCATGTTAATGGTTGGACCTAACCAGACCTTTTCAGTGGAGGCCAAAGCCTACTGATTAGGGATTGGGGCAAAATTAAAATTACTAGAAATTATTCAAAGAAATAATTGGTTATGAACCTACCCTTTGATGTACATGGGTTGGTCAACCAAAGTTGGGCTTGTGTGCAGTCTAAGTAGATTCTAGTACCCACTAAGGAATTAGGGTAATTCCTCGAATTGAAGGTAGAGGCTACCAATTCGAATAAAATAGTGGGAGAAACTTTTTGATTAAAGTCCAAATTTTTAGGTTTAATGAATCAATTACTAATTAGGTTATAATTTTTCTTTGTACAGATATGGCCACTTCCCTATCGCTCCGATCATTGTTGGACAATGAAAATTTGGTGGGACCCAACTTCGGTAGCTGGTACCGAAAGTTGATGATAGTCCTGGAGCATGAACGGATCCTATATATGATAACAGATCCTGCACTTGAGAAGCCAGCTGCCAATGCACATGGAACAGTCAGAGACACTAACCAGAAGTAGCTCAATGATCGGACCATGGTGCGCTACATCATACTGGCTGCCATGAGCGACAAGTTCAGTCGCAGATTTGAGATGACTCAGCCAAAGGACATGCTTCAAGTATTGGAGGATGCCTTTGGCACATCCGATGACGTAGAGAGGCACAAGACTAGTTGTGCCATCTTCAATGCCAAAATGCAAGATGGTGCCTCTATCACTGATCATGTATTATACATGATCGAGCTGATGGAGTATTTGAGCAAGCTCAACTTTCCCTTGCATGAGCAGCTTGGGAAAAATGCAATACTGAACTCGCTGCCCAAATCTTATCTCCCATTCTTCACTCATTATAGAATGACAAAGCCTGAAGTAAACTACCACAGGTTACTGGGGTTGCTTCAGAACTTTGAGAAGGATCACCAACTCCACAAGGAGTCGGTGAACTTAGTGGGAGGTTCGTCTTTTGGTTCTCGACCCTTTAAGAAAGGGAAGAAGAACAAGAAGAAGAAAGTGAAGAAGGTGCAAGTGCAGGCTGGGACATCAGTGCAGGGCCAGATCAGAAAGATCAAGCCCGATAAGAGTCAAGCTGAATGCTTCCTTTGCAAGAAGCGGGGGCACTGGAAGAGGAACTGTCCTCAGTACATTGCCTCCTTGGACCCGAACAGACAGAGAAAGAAGTAAGCTGTTGCTGGGCAAGGTATTTATATGATAACTCCTTACAATTTCTCTCTTTGTGATATAACTGACTGGATATTGGATACCGATAGCCCTTACCATATTTGCAATTCGTTGCAGGGGTTGCAGGTCAGTAGAAAATTCGAGCAAGGCGAGAGGTTATTGAATGTTGGAGATGGAAGATCAGTTCCAGTTCTAGCATTAGGAGTCATGAAACTTGTATTTGAGTCCCATACCGTTGTTCTTAATGATTATCATTTCTATCTCAGTTTCTTTTTAAATATCATTTCTATAGGCCTTCTGGCTAAAAATGATTATGAAATTTCAATAAAGAAATAAATTTATAATATCATTATTGTTGGGTACAAAATACCCCTTCAGCCAAAGTTCGCATCAGGAGTGACCCTCCGGGGATCCTGCCAACTTCCGACCTTCGGCGACATCTTTCCGAACCTCTATGGCGGCCGAGCCTCCACAGCATTCCCGAGTTCTGCCGATGGATAAACCTCCACCAGCATCAACCAGATTCTTCACGACAGACGGACTCCTACGGGAGTCGGACTTCGCCGACTTCGACTGCGGGAAGACTTCGTCCGGACTCCTACGGGAGCCGGACTTCGCCCCCGACTTCAATTGCAGATAGACTTCGTCTGGACTCCTACGGGAGCCGGATCTCACCCCCGACTCCAGCTGCAGGAGGACTTCGTCCGGACTCCTACGGGAGCCGGACTTCATCCCCGACCCCGACTGCAGGAGGACTTCATCCGGACTCCTACGGGAGCCGAACTTCGCACCCGACTTCAATTGCAGTAGACTTCGTCTGGACTCCTATGGGAGCCGGATCTCATCCCCGACTCCGGCTGCAGGAGGACTTCGTCCGGACTCCTACGGAGCCGGACTTCGCCCCCGACTTCAACTACAGGTGAACTTCGTCCGGACTCCTACGGGAGCCGGACTTCGCCCCCGACTTCAATTGCAGGTGAACTTCGTCCGGACTCCTACGGGAGCCAGACCTCATCCCTAACTTCAATTACAGGTAGACTTCGCCCGGACTCCTACAGGAGCCGGACTTCGTCCCTGACTTCTACTGCAGGCAGACTTCGTCCGGACTCCTACGGGAGCCGGATCTCATCCCCGACTCCGGCTGCAGGAGGACTTCGTCCGGACTCCTACGGGAGCTGGACTTCATCCCCGACTCCGACTGCAGGAGGATTTTGTCCGGACTCCTACGGGAGCCGAACTTCGCCCCCGACTTCAACTGCAGGTGAACTTCGTCCGGACTCCTACGAGAGCCAGACTTCGCCCCCAACTTCAATTGCAGGTGAACTTCGTTCGGACTCCTACGGGAGCCGGACCTCGTCCCTGACTTCAATTACAGGTAAACTTCGTCCGGACTCCTACGGGAGCCAGACTTCACCTCCGACTTCAACTGCAGGTGAACTTCGTCCGGACTCCTACGGGAGCCGGAGTTCGCCCCCGACTTCAACTGCAGGTGAACTTCATCCGGACTCCTACGGGAGCCGGACTTCGCCCCCGACTTCAATTGCAGGTGAACTTCGTCCGGACTCCTACAGGAGCCGGACCTCGTCCCTGACTTCAATTACAGGTAGACTTCGCCAGGACTCCTATGGGAGCCGGATCTCGTCCCCGACTCTGGCTGTAGGAGGACTTCGTCCGGACTCCTACGGGAGCCAGACTTCATCCCCGACTCCGGCTGCAGGAGGACTTCGTCCGGACTCCTACGGGAGCTGAACTTTGCCCCCGACTTCGATTGCAGGTAGACTTCGTTCGGACTCCTATGGGAGCCGGATCTCGACCCCGACTCTGGCTGCAAGAGGACTTCATCCGGACTCCCACGGGAGCCGGCCTTCGCCCCCGACTTCAATTGTAGGTAGACTTCGTCCGGACTCCTACGGGAGCCGGATCTCGCCCCCGACTCCGACTGCAGGAGGACTTCGTCCGGACTCCTACGGGAGCCGGACTTCATCCCCAACCCTGACTGCAGGAGGACTTTGTCCGAACTCCTACGGGAGCCAAACTTCACACCCGACTTCAATTACAGGTAGACTTCGTCCGGATTCCTACGGGAGCCGGATCTCATCCCTGACTCCGGCTGCGGGAGGACTTCGTCCGGACTCCTACGAGAACCGAACTTCATCCCCACTTCGACTGAAGGAAGACTTCGTCCGGACTCCTACGGGAGCCAGACTCCAAGCTCCTACTGCAAGCGACCCACTCCGAGTTTTCGCTGCAAACGATCTACTTCAAACTTCTACCACGAGCGGTCCGTGCTGGATTCCCACCGTAAGCCTTTGCCCAAGCTTCCATTATGGATGAATTCCTTTCAATTTCTATTGCAGACAGCCTTGGCTGAGACTCCAACAAATGATCCCCATCCGGGCTTCTACGGAGACCGGACTCCAACCGAACTTCGGCCGACAGACCTGGACCCCCTGGCAGGCCGTAGTAACGGCCACGACTCTGCTCCACTTCCTACGACGGATTTCAGTGCAGCTCCATCACTTTCCTGGCATACCACAATAATGGCCACGATTCTGCTCCACTTCCTGCGATGGATACCGCGCGGTTCCTCCACCCTCTGGCAAGTTGCAACAACGGACGCCGCTCCACTCCCGCAACAAACTCCACGTGGCATGTCCCGGTGATGGCCAAGAGTCCACTCCACTACTCTTCGCAATAAACTCCTCCTGACCCTGAGCAGCCCACTGCCAGACGGTTACAAACATCGCTATCAGTCTGTTGCCCCCTCCGCCTATAAAAGGGGGACCCCAGATACGTTATTCTCTAAACTCTAATTTCTATCCCAAAACTCTGCTAAAATTTTTGTTCGAGCACTCCATTCTTGTTGAGGTAGAGAACTGACTTGAGCGTCGGAGGGTCTTGCTGGAGCAACCCCAACTCCGATTTAGACTTCTTTTGCAGGTCCCGACGGCGACCACGACTCCCTCAACTCCAGCTTCTCCGACGCAGATGGATTTTTGCACCAACAAGATTGGCGCTAGAGGAAGGGGCCTGAACCTTCGCAGTACCCTTGTTCTTAAAGGAGCACTCAACGGACCACCTTCGATCATCTTTTCTGGCATCCTCTCCTCCTTCCCCCACTAGATCTTCACCCGATGCCTCCCCGTAAAGCATCCACGCGGTGATCTACGGCCTCTACGGCCAGATCTCAGGCTCCGACCTCACCCCCAGTTTCCCAACCTCCTCCTCCTCCTCCGGTAATGGTGGTTGGCGCGGAGCAATTCGACCTACTGGTACAGCAGGTGAGAGGCCTCACTGAAGCTGTGCAGGCCATACAACAGCAGCAGCAGCCGCAGGCATCAGCGCGACTGGAGAGAGCATCACCAGAACACCAAATTTCGACGGTAGGATGGGCCACTTGGGCCAGCCACCCCGTCTTTCCCGAAAAGATGAATCCGAGGGTGGAGAGCTCTCAGTCAGATCACGATTCCACCCCTGGAAGATCTCTACCTCCATTCTATCAGAAGACCCTTGAGACCCATAGTCGAGAGGATTTTCTGGACGGAGGCTCCAGGAGATGAACCGACGGATTGAAGAACTCTGCCACGCTCCCCCGCTTATGGTGAGGATATTTGTACTGACCCACCTTTTCCCAAATGATCATGCAGGAACTGATCCTGCCGAACTTCAAACTCCCTCAATTTGAAAGCTACAACGGGACTTTAGACCCAATTGACCACCTGGAGACCTTCCGGACAATGATGCTGCTTCATGGTGCGTCCGACGCCATTCTATGCCGAGCCTTTCCATCCACCTTGAAGGGAGCGGTGAGAAATTGGTACTCGATGCTGAAGCCGGGTACCATCTTTTCTTTGATCAGATGAGCCACTAGTTTGTGACTCATTTTGTTAGCAGCCGACATCCCCGGAAGGGTTCGGAGTCCCTCATCAACATCAACATCAACCATTTTAATGTCGCCGCGTTGGAGGTCCAGAACTTGGATCAATCGATAGTGATGGCCGCCCTGAAAGGCGGCCTTCAGAAGAACGACCTTTTATTCTTCCTGAAAAAAAGTATCCCAAGGATTTTGCTGACCTATTGGCTCGGGCCGAAGGGTACGCCCGAGCGGAAGAAGCCTTCAAAATGAAGGATGAGGAGACGCGAGAGAGCAGCAGGCAGGAGACTCGAGTAAGCCCACAGTCGAAAAAGGGCCGAGAGAAGCTCGGCCACGTTCTCGAACTCCTTCCGGGCACAAGCCGTCCAGACTCCTCCCCGAGCACGTAGGCAGGGAAGCTCGGAGCGCCGGGCTCGACGGGGCTCTCCCCCAGGAAGATTCCGCAGCTATGCCCCCCTCAACGCATCGAAAACCCAAGTCCTGATGGAGGTCAGAGAGCAGCTCCCAAGGCCAGAGAGGATGCACACGCACCCCAGAAAATGCAATCCTAACAAGTTCTACCTCTACCATCGCGATCACGGCCACGACACGGAGGAATGCATCCAGCTCCGAGATGAGATCGAGGAGCTCATCTGACGAGGTCGACTTGATAGGTTCATTCGGCGCCGGCCTGAGGGTAGAGAAGATCGGCCAACAGCCCTGCCGCAGCCTGAGCCACCAAGGAGGGAAGAGCAGCCCGAAGATCGACCTCCAATCGGGATCATCAACTCCGTCTCTGGAGGACCTTGACAGGAAGCAGACCTTCCATAGCACTAGGGTTTGAAAACTTGTAAATGTATAACGAACGACTCTACTTTAAATCAAGATTCCTTTCAGATCTGCACATCTTTTCTTTTTTGGCATGGACTTGTAACAACAGGGGACGACCCTTCGGACAACAAAAACAAACCCTAATGTGGGCAAAGTTGAAGGCTCGGTTACCCTTAGATCGGATGGGGGGAGAGGCCAAACAGCGCCCATATGCGCCCCCACAGCCATGTTAGGGACAGGAGGAGAACCTCGTCCTAATATGAGCAAAGTCGAAGGCCCGATTCTCCTTAGACGGATGGAGGGAGAGGCCCTGCAACGCCCATATGTGCCCCCACAACCATGTTAGGGACAGGAGGAGAACCTCGCCCTAACATGAACAAAGTCGAAGGCCGGTTCCCTTAGATCGGATGGGGGGAGAGGTCCTGCAACGCCCACATGTGCCCCACAGCCATGTTAGGGACAGGAGGAGAACCTCGCCCTAACATGAGCAAAGTCGAAGGCCCGGTTCTCCTTAGATCGGATGGGGGGAGAGGCCCTGCAACGCCCATATGTGCCCCCACAGCCATGTTAGGGACAGGAGGAGAACCTCGCCCTAACATAGCAAAGTCGAAGGCCCGGTTACCTTTAGACGGATGGGGGAAGAGGCCAAACAGGCCCATACGCACCCCCATAGCCATGTTAGGGACAGGAGGAGAACCTCGCCCTAACATGAGCAAAGTCGAAGGCCCGGTTACGCTCAGATCGGGTGAGGGGAGAGGCCCGCAGCGCCCATATGCGCCCCCATAGCCTTGTTAGCGATAAGAGGAGGACCTCGTCCTAACCTGAGTTAAAATCGATTATGTCAGAAATAGGGGAAGAACCCCATCCTGACGTCAGTCAAGATCTGATCATTTAGACCAGATAGGAAGAAGGGAACCTTCCCAGCGACCCCTTCACGCTCCCGCGACCCCACCAAGAGCAGAGGGAAAACCCTCACTCGAAAAAAGAAAAAGAAAAAGGAGAGGGGAGTTAAAAAGGAAAGCGACGGACTGCATCAGCGATGAATGAAAAATAAATTGCATCAAAGATGCAAGGAACCTCGTCTCAGCAAGGATTGGGGTTCTTATCAAAATTCTCGACCTTCAAGAAAGCTCTCAACACGAGCCAGAGATAAGGCGGCTTCCTCAGGGCGATGATAAGCCCGACCTCCCAGCTTGAACTCTAAAAGGAGGTGTCAAACCGAGTGGTCCCGGACAAATCAGCGGCCATAAACAGAAGGACGGGTCAATGCGACGGCGATCGGGTACTTTCGAATGGCATCGATATCGGACAATGCAAAAGCGAAGGAAGCTCGGCAAATGATAATTCGACACATGAGTAAAAGAGGTAACAAAAACCTTTTCATTTCATTGGCAAAATATGCATTACAGAGCCTTGAGGCTGAAGAAGAAAGATGACAAGAAAAGCAAGCCGATGCGGCGACGCCCAAGAACCTCCAGACGACATCGGCATCAAAAAGAAAAAGAAAAGCAACAACACCAACAAACAAACAAGCGGCAAAAGAAGACACATAGGAGGACGAAAGACAAAAAGAGCCCTAAAGGGGCCCAACTTCTCCCGACCTCAGACTTTCGGCTTCGACCCTCATCAGGGAGTGCCTTAAGCTTTCGACTTCACCTTCCAATTCCTTCTCTCTCATTAGCATCTCCATATATCTCCGATGAAGTCGCTGGCTTTCGTTCTCCACCTCTCGATGCCTCTTTCTCAGGACCTCAGATTCCGCCTCCGCTCCTTGACTGCCCGCTGCTCGTACACCAGCTGGATCTTCAATTGCTGCAGTTCGGCCTTCCCCTCCCCAAGAGCGACAGATAGTTCTTCTACGTCCTTCTCAGGGATTGGAGTTCGTCGGAATCCGAACGGGAGCAGACTGAGCCCCCTCATCTAGCTGCCTTTGAAGGCGGGCAACCTCGTCGGTCGCCATCCTGAGCTTCCCCCTGTATTCGTCCACCTGCCTGCACCAACCGGCCCGGTATGCGTCATAGCTCGCCTCGACATCCTGGAGTTATTGCTGAAGGTCGGAGACCTTCTTCGACCATTCCCCATCGCAGTCGGTCCGAGTCGGAAGCCGGGACGAGCTTCCTTCCAACTGGCTAATCCTCTCCTGTGCAGCCGACAGCTCCACTCTGAGAGAACTGATCCTGGCAGCTTGAGCCCAAGATCGGTCGCTGCGGCTTCTTGTGTTCCTCGAGCTCCTTCTCGAAGTTCGCTTTCTCCGACTGTACTCTATGATCCCCTTCACGTGAAGGTTTCGAAAATGGGTGGCCTCCGCGGTAGCTTCAGAGTGGCTCTCCCTCAACCTGCGAAGCTCACCGTCCATCTCTTTCAACCTTTTCGTTAAATGATGAACTTTCTTCTTCAGGCATTGGATCGCGGACTTCAGCGAATCCCTGTGGCAAGGGAAGTGCTTTGGCAGGACACTGCCATAGGGAGATAAAAGTGTCAAGGCGCATCTCATTGCATAAAGCAAAACAAAAAAAAAAGGGGGAAGCAAAGTGGAGAAGCCCTCCAAAAGGAGAAACCCAATTTTATTGATTGAATGTTTCTTAAAGACAAGAGGGAAAAGAAAAATTACAATAAAAGAAAAATACAAAGTCAGAGGTCTCAGACCTCTGAAGTAGGAGTTGGGGAGCTCGGTGTCCCCGGAAGGGGGGCTGCGGTGGCAGTAGCAGTGGGAGAGGGACCGGCTTCGTCTTCAGATGCCTCGCCCAAGAAGCTGAGATCGAGCTTGAAAAATTTCTGGCCACCTTCTCTTGGTAGAGCTCGAATCCCTTGATGAATGCTTCTTGGCCGAACTTGACGTTCAGGTCCCTCATCTCCGCAGAGGCCTTGAACTCCTCCATCGCTAGAACCCTGACCTCCGGACCAGGACCGGGATCTGCTCTGCCAAATTTCCGACCTCGGCCTTCGCCTTCCTCACCGTCTCTTCGAGGTCTGCTTCTCTTTCTCCAGGGCCTGCTTTTCTTTCTCCAGGGCCTCTTTTAGGGTGACCACCTCGGCTGCCTTTTCTTTGAGGCGAGCGACTTCGGCCCAACGACTCTCCTCCCCTGGATGGCATCCCTTCTCGCCCGTTCGTCGCTTCGATATTGGCAAGGAGCTGGTGCCCGATCTGCAAGGGCAGCTAGGAGGTCAGAATGAAGGTTGAGAAGCTAATTAAACGAAGGAGCGAGGAGAAGGGGGAAGGTGAATCTGTTTACCTCGAGAAAGGATCCTAGAGAGTCCCAAACCTGCTGTTCGGGATCGGCGCGATCAATCCTCTGGATGACCTCAGGCAGAATGTAGCCATCAATCAGCCGCTTTATCAAGTCCCTATCGTTGAAGGGATTCTCCCCTGGCTCTTCTATGGAACCGTGGGACTCTTCGATGGCGGCCCGGCGGCTACTCACCCTGCGGGCCACCGACTTTCTTCTCCTCCCCCTCTCGACCCCGGGCACCTCCGCAGAATGGACCCCCAAAATGGAAACCTCAGTGGGGGGACTCCTAGAAGAGGCTCGGGGAGCCGGAGGTTCGACGTCCGAAGGAACGTCGACTGCGAAGGCCGCCTGGGCAGGCATGGCCGAGCTCGTCTCCTCCGTTCTAGCCTTCTTTGCCGATCCGGAGGCCGCGGTGCCTTTTCTTTGTGGCCCTTGAGACCCCTGGCGAGCATCCGTGCTGCTTCGGCGTCCATCCCTAAAAAAAAAAAAGAAAAGAAGAGCAGAGCAGAAAAAAAAAAAAGAGGAAAGGAAAGATGAGATACTCGCAGGATCCAGGAGACTCAGGTCGATGTTGAACAAAAACTGCTCCTTCAGAAGGTTGGGAAGGGAAGGAGCCGAATAACCAAGAAGCCTCCGGGTGGCCTGAAGGTCATCATCCCCTAGGCTAGGAGACCGACGGATAGAGTCCCTTAGGGAGCCCCAAGGGGCAATCCCAGCCTTAAGGTCGGGCAATGGACGAAGAGGTACTTCCCCTTCCAGTTGTGGATTGAAGAGGGAGCACCTTTCAGCAACCCCTTCTTGCCAAACTGGGGGGAGAAATACCACCAGTCCTTTACCGAGGGGTGACGCTTGAAGGTGTAGAAATGCCTAAACAAAGAAAGGGATGGCTGAACTTCGACTACGTGGCAAAGGGAGAGGAACCCTATCAAAAACCTAAAGGAATTCGGTGCAACTGAAGCTAAAGAAATATCTAAGAAACGAAAAAGGGCGACGACGAAGGGCGGAAGCGGAAGCTGGAGTCCGACACGGAAGGCCTCCTGATACAGGCAGAAACGACCAGGTGGGGGGTGCTAGCCCGGTCGGAGGGACCAGGAAGCTCCAGATCATACTCTGGAGGAACTCCATACTGAACCCTTATTAGTAGAAGTTCGTCCGGAGTCAGAGAATAAGGAATGGCACCCGACGCAAAAGCCGAGCAGGGCCCAGCCCTAGATATGGGTTCGTCTACAGTGTGGGGGTTCTGGGGGGCAGAGGCGGACGAACTCCTGGAACCACTAGAGGCGGAGGTGCGGAGGACATTTCAAACAAAGACCCTAAAGATCCTGGAGAAATCAGGCGGGACAAGGGGCGAAAGGTTTGCGGGGGACCAAACCAGAGGAATGCAGGCAGAAGAAAAATGGAAGAGAAAAGGCCCCTAAATGGCAAGAAGAAAAATGAAGGTTCCAGGACTAACCTAGATCGCTCCGAAGGATGCAGAGGGGCGAGGACAGGGATGACTCGAAGAACGCTTAGGGCCAAGGTGGACGCCAAAGAGGGTCAGAGCTCTCGAAGAGAAGGCAGACACCAACAGAACTCTCACGCGGAATGAGACTCCTGAAGGCGGAAAGGCGGGTTTAAATAGACCCTGGGATCCGACGCTATAATGATCGCGGATCTCCCCAGGCCGACCCACGCTCGTCACGTGTCCCACTCGCCACCGCAGGCGACTAAAAGTGGTTGACAGCTGACAGAGCCATTACTGCACCGTACCTGGGCCAACGCACCAGTGAGAATTCTGAAAGGTCCCTTCGGATCGCCCGATTTGAAAAGACTCCAGCACGCGCATTAATGCCAGAATATCTGAGGGCGATCGTGCACAGGATTCAAGGGGACAACTTCGGCTGTGAAATTCTTGTACTTCCTCATTCGAAACTCGAACTCGAAAGTAGGGGGACTGTGTTGGGTATAAAATACCCCCAGCGAAGTTCGTGCAGGAATGACCCTCCGGGATCCTGCCAACTTCCGACCTTCGGCAACATCTTCGAACCTCTCTGGCGGTCGAGCCTCCGCAATCTCAGTTTTGCGATGGATAAACCCCACCAGTATCAACCAGATTCTTCACGACAGACGGACTCCTACGGGAGCCGGACTTCGCTGACTTCGACTGCGGGAAGACTTCATCCGGACTCCTACGAGAGCCGGACTTCGCCCCTGACTTCAATTGCAGGTAG
>NC_026000.2:121674495-121801664 GCF_000442705.2 Elaeis guineensis | reverse complement strand
CTGAGCTCTTGGGCCTGGTACATACTAATGTATGTGGGCCCATGAGCACAAGTGCTTGAGGTGAATATTTTTACTTCATCACTTTCATGGATGATCTATCCAAATATAGATATGTCTATCTATTGAAAATAAGTCGGATTCATTTGAAATGTTCAAACGATTCCGAAGTGAAGTAGAAAAATAAATTGAGAAGAGTATTAAAACTCTTCGATCTGATCGAGGAGGAAAATATCTTTCTGATGAGTTTCTCACATATTTAGGAGAGAATGAAATTCTCTCTCAATGGACTTCTTCAGAAATACCACAGCATAATGGTGTGTCTGAAAGAAGAAATCGAACTCTATTAGACATGGTCCGATTCATGATGGGTTTTGCCAGCTTACCGATATCTTTCTGGAGATATGCACTCGAATCGGCCTGTTATCTGTTAAATAGGGTTCCAAGTAAGTCTGTAATTAAGACTCCATATGAGATATGGACATGACGTAAGCCAGCACTTTCACACCTTAGGGTCTGGGGGTGCCCGACCTATGTAAATGGTTAGTTACAGATAAACTTAGATCTAGGTCTGACAAATGCACATTCATAGGGTGCCCCAAAGAGAACAAAAGATATTTTTTCTACCATGCTGATGAACAAAAGATGTTCGTATTTTAAATCTCATAATTCTTACATACTAATTTTTTATAGGATATTAGAAGGAAGAGTCCTTCTGTCCTTAACTTCTCTACACCATTTATTATTGTGGAGAATTAATTTTAGCATGTGGAATTTGGGATGCCAAGAGTTGGCGTCACTTGGAATGGATAGCACCCCTTTGTTACCTATTTATAGGGGCCGCTATTCCATGGTTCCACATCCCATATTTTGGGTGTTTTTGGCATAAGAATGAGAGAGAAAAAGACTAGAAAAAAGTTTGGAAAAAATTTAAGAAAAGAGGGAGAGAAAATGGAAAGAAAGGGAGAAAGAAAGTGGAAAGCATGTGATGCTTGTCCAAAAATCAGGTTGTTCAAGTGTTGAACATCTGACTTATTTTTATATGGTGTAAAACTTTGGAAAAAGATTTTTAGAGTGGTACTAGTGGAGGTCATGAAGGCATATAAGTGGTGGTGCATCTCATTCTTGCGAAGGATGGACGGCAGCGCACTTAGGAAGAAGTCTGCAGCACCATATCGAGTTGGGAAAATCCTTGATCAATCCTGTGTGGATCACTATTAGAGAGTTTCTACTTTGGAATCTTGTGAAGATCTCAAAATCATCAATTCATGATCTTCATGGTGGTATATGACTTCTATCTTCTTTCTTATGTATGTTTTTTATGATTTGATTGTAATCGTCAAGGGGTTCCTAAGGTTTTGAGTTCTGATAGTTGTGTTTAAGTGTTAAACCTTGTTTTCAAATGTTGAATACATGTTAAAAAAAAAATTAAAATCTATATTCTATTGCATCACTGAAACTCTATAGTGATCTCAGAGCCACCTTTGATAGATTCAGTTAAATTGCATGTTATTCTTGTACTATGGATTAGATTCAGTACAAACTATGTCACAATCAGGTTTTCTAATTAATGTTTATTTGATGTTCTTGATGCATTTTTATTTTTGATAAAGTATTATCGATCTATGATGAATCTTGGATATAAAATTTCTTAGTTTATAGACTTGTGTGATAAGTTTAATTTAGATCCTATAATCTATTTTTTGATGAAATTGAAATCCAGTGCATATGATGCGTCGGAGCTTTGGAATGTTGCATACGGATGTACATTACAAAGCATTAAAGCTTTTGCATTGGATGCATTACTTGAGATCTAAGGACTGACCATCATGTTATCGGGCACTAACATTATGGGTCGACCATCTTAGTTGTTGCTTAGGTGTGCATGGGGCCAAAAAATTTTGGTCATGAAAAAAATACATCAGACATGGTTAGGATTTTTAGTGATAGAATGATTTAACTATAATTTATTGTTCTAATATAATTAAAATTTAATTATTATATATTAAATCAAGATCATGATTCCAATTTGATTAGAAGCCATGTTTAATTTTAATTTTGGGTAATCAAATTTGTCATTTACCTAATTTGATTAGGGTTTGAGTCATGATTGATCAAATCTATGCTAACCTAATTGAATTAGGGTTAATATATGAATTGGTCAATCTAACTCAAATTGATGATAAATGATTGACCTAATATTGAACTTTGGGTCAAGTGTTGAACCCGAATAAAAAATCCAAGATGGGTCCTATACCCATATTTTTGAACATCTTAATTGACATGTGTTTGAATGATATCACAATTGAAATAACATGAGTAGTTTGTTGTTATATTTTATAATTATTATAAAATATTATGTTGATTTGTTATGGACTATGGAACATACATGTGATGGATGGATGCTTGAATATTTTCTTATTGACTGATTATATTAATGCATCTACAAGAGTCGCAATAGTGGCTGGGTGTCCCTGATGTATTATATTATCAGCTATACCTCTCTTTTCTATATTCCCAACTGTTGATTGAAATTTTTATATAATGATTAAAATTATAAAAAAAATAATTTAAAAATAGATTAAATTATTTCATTCTATTTTCAAATAAGAATCAAGCATTCACAATAATCTTCATTGTGATGAAGACTGGACTATCAGGTTTTTAGAGAGTTGAGGCGAATTAAGATTGACCATGAGATGGTTCAATCCATAATGCACCTAGGGTTAGACCCAAAGATCATCCTATGACTTGGATGATTTTTTTCAAAAGTCCATAACTATTTGTTTTACTTTATATGCTTTTATATGCTCTTATATGCTGGCAGTTAGTATTTGAATTAACATAGCATATGATGCATGTAAATGTTTAGGATGTGCATGAGACCTAAGTTCCTCAGTTAAATTATATTAAGTCTTAATGACGAAGTGTTAAGAATACTATCTATGCCTTCCTTCATGCTAAATTACTATTATGTCAAAAATCATAGTAGGCTGGTTGTGCTATCTACAAGGCTTGTTGTGGGACTGGCTTAATACTGTCTTGCTGAATAATGAAGCTAATGATATTTAGCTCATACTAAGTCAATAAAATATATTAAAAATTATAGTGAGTTTATTATACTATCCACAAGGCTTGCTATAGTGATTGGTATGATATTGACCTAGTAATGCTTATGGCATATTTGGTAGTGCTATCTTGTTGTGCTATCCACAAGGATAGTATTATCCAGATATGACCATATAGGATTAAAGGGTATGACTTAACTAAAATACTATAATTTGTTATACTATCCATGAGGCTATAAGTATTTTAGAGGTAAAAGTTTGTTGCGAATTGCATGGGATGCAATTAGTAAAATCTTTGAATTTATGGGAGCTTGTTGTGCTATTCATAAGACTTTTTATGAAAATTGAGATCTCAAGCCACTAAAGAACTTCATAACAAAATTTTTTGATTTCATGCTTGAGGGTTATGAAATTCGTTAAAATAGTGAGAGACACAAATAGATAGAAATCTTTATCTAACTTTCCATGTCATCATGAGTGGTCCTATTTATGTTCTTATATATATTTGCATCTTTACATTCACTGCTTAGGATATCTTTTAAATTGATCAAATATCATAGAATGGTTGAGGAATAGAAGGTGAAGAATATCTTTACTATAGGTATCTAATATCGATACAGCATTGATGAGCAATAAATTATAAGAATTGTCTTGCAAGTGTGAAGCAATAGCAGGATACAAAAGTTGCATCTGCTAATAGTTTGTATGTGATATAGACTAATTATCATTGTTTTAACTTTAAAATTTTAGGTATGTGATATCCAATATAGGTTCCTCCTACGCAAAGTGTTGCAGGACGTATTAAGCTGAAGTGGGTGACTACTTACCCTTTGGCACTAATGGATAGTCCATTCATGTTGAGGCTGTAGGAACCTATATAACCTTCTAGCAAGGTTTAAAGACTAATAGACCATTGATATGAGCTTAAATTTATAAGAAATATTATTTCAAACTTTTTGCTATTGTAGCATAGTTTTGAAATTAATGTTAAGAGTAAAAGTTACTCTACATCTGGTGAATGTTATGGCTATTATTTTATTTTAATAGTCTTATATTTCTGTCACTCAATGATATTATTCTTCATATTGATGAGAATAAAAAATAAATATATGATGGTCACATATCTAAGGGCAAGCAAGGTATTAGGTCTCGAACATATGGATGTTCGAAGGTTAATAATATCTCGATCTGTAGATGGACACTTCATATATGATATGATGTGTTCTCTAAAATGCTTTACAAATATTATTATCTTTTTTAAGAAATATCTTAAAATTACTGTATGAATTAGACACTATAAAAATCTATTACAAACACTTCATATGAGATATGGAATAGGCAATAGGTAGGTTGCCTAACCTATGTGAAAAGAGTTGATGTACATAAGTTTATGCTAGAACAGTATTTTTATAAGTATATAGGATATTCTAAAGAATAGTATGTGATACTATTTCTACCACCCTACTTGATAAAAGATATTTTATAGTAGGTATGCCACCTTTTATAAAAAAAAATTAAAGGGGACAGTGGGAGGATAATTGAACTTGAGAATTTCAAGACCTATAAACTATGTTATCCTAACTTGTGAAATGTCCACAAGTTAATCCTCAACCTGATGTACCCGATGATGAGACATGACCATGATACATACCTCCTCACCAAAAGGTCAATTTGAGTATGTAATATACCACTCAAGTATGGGTTTGTCATTATGAATGAAAGTACACCATACATCATTGTGAATGATGTTTTACTTGGCCCATTCAGAGAATGTTATGAGTAGAGACTCTATCAGTTGGTCTGAAACCTTGATATCTGAAATTGACTTTCTGAACATCAACCAAGTATGGACTATGGTTGAAGCACCTGTGGGTTTGACCCAACAAGTTGCTATTAGGGATGCCTATTCAGATTTTTGCTTTTGCCATACACCATCTAGAGAAGTTGTCTCTAGTGGGAGGACAAATGCTTTTATGAATTTAGATAGTATATGAGGAGTAGGTACTTCTATTTTTGATAGGACAGTCAAAATATTTGACTTTATCAAATATAGATGAACCATATGTGTGTGCAAGAAGATAAGTGAGAGTTCCACTAACTTTTTGGTTATGTATGTGGGTGACATATAGTATATTGGGAAGGTAGTCCCGATATTGCACTTAGTCAATGGCTTGCTTATCACAAAAATTTTTATGAAAATAGACTTAGGTTAAGCATCTAATATACTTGGCATCTATAGGGATAGGTGTAAGTGGATACAGGGCTTGTCCCAGTCTAGGTACAAAAAATTTAATGTTGAAAGTGTTCAACATGAATAGGTGTAAAGGTGTTTACTTACTCATACATTCAATGTACCAAGCCTGATATGAATTATGCCTTGTACATAATCATTGATTTCAGATTGTAAATCAGATTGTTCCATGAAATGATCTTATAAAAATTATGAAAAAGTATTCTCATAGTACTTGAAAGTACTAGAGGAGCAGTGAATTGAAAAAGTTTCAAACAGCATACTATATTTGTTTTAGTTAAATATTGTTAGTAAAGATTGCTTAGGAAAGGTGCCTGATGAAGAGTTCATCATTAAGTTAGGTCTGCTCTCACCGAGCACCTACGCACATCCTAGGCACTTTCGTTTATTCATGATATGATTATAAAATGAGCTAATATTAAAGCACAGTATAATAGGATCAGTTCACTAAGCCATACACAACAGAGTGTAATCGCCATTCTGATTACATGGGCATCAGGTACAAGAGTGATTGGATTTAGTGCAAGTGGAGATTAAAAGAATAGTACTTTACAAGCCAATCGCATGGGGATGCGATGGGACATTCCTTTATTATCTTCCTGCTCATTTGCATGATATTAGTTATGAGGATTATGTTTTATCATTTGCTGCATCATTTTTATATGATTATAATAAATTATATAGATTAGAATAATGATTTTAAGACCATGATGAGATCATACCAGTGAAATCTAAAATCTTCATAGTTTCTATCTAAAATATTTTCAATCGATAGATCATCGATTCAAAGATCGATGACTCTGATAAGACTGGTACATCCTATGTATGCTCGATTAAGAGGGTGGTTAGTCTCATAACCACTTATGTGGTGACACTAGTACAAGAATATAGATACTCATTAGAGAATGAGTTCTTTGAACAGACCTATAGAAAGAACAACTGATGGAGCCTTACAGCATGTCGATAGATGGTTCTTCAGTGGGAGTGGTGTATGTGATCTTTGACCTGAGATCACCATGATACCTTATGTGTATGGACCCTTACTTTGGTTTATTTCTAGAATTCCATTTTGAGATATGTGTGGGATATTATGGGTATGGCAAAGTATGTATGGAGGTTGTGCATGGTCAACAAGGAATCGATCACTCCTTGTAAGAGGAGAGAATATCCTATATGATCTCATAAGATGGTGACTCTGAAAGTCTCTGGCCAGAGCAGGGATGAACAGTAGAAATGATTTCTATTGATTCATTAATTGAGTCATCATCATCTGATCGAGATACATATAGTTAGGTATTTAGATTTAATATATTTTCATATCCATATCTTTTCTGAGATGTTGTGTGATCAAAAGATTAAATTGCATTGTAACTCATCATGGAAGGATAATTTTGATATTTCTATCAATTTTAAATCTTTCAAATAGTCATGACACATTGCTAGACATCAATCTTGACTTGTAGACTTGACAGAATTAAAAATTTTTAATTCTAGAATCAATTAGGAAGAGTCCTAGTTGATTGGGACTCTTGAGTTGACCTAATCCAATTGGATTAGGGTTTCATTGAGAGTTTGGGTCCACTACTGGCTAGATTTGAAACTCAATAGGTCACACACAATAAAAATTTAGTTTTAATCCAATCAATTTGAATTTATTAAAAATTCAATGGGTTAATTAAATTGCTAGCGCATGAATTAATCCAAGTTCGCAATTGGGTTCAGTGCAAAGGTGTTTGTGCTCACCTAATCTTGTTGTCTTGACCTAATATGATTAGGTTTGAACTATCTAATTAATTAGATAATTTTTATTTAGTTTTATGGAAGAGTTCCATGTAGAACCAGCCACCTCCATGTCAAGTATCATGCAAAAAATAAATTGGACGCCCATTTTATTTGGCATTGGAGAAGAGGTGACACCTAGTAGTATGTAGTGGCAATCCAGCAAAATAAAAGATGAACATCTAGGTGCAGTTAGCATATGATATAGTCTCTCTATCGTGAGTCCCGATCAGATGGCAGGTCATGGGTGAATCGTCAAATCTCTACATCGGTCATATGATAGATTCAATTAGCCTAAGTCCATTTATGACTCTATGAAAATTTTTTTCCATCAATCACAATGCTATGGCCATAGACTTAAAGACTCAACCTCTTAAATCTTATAGGACTACTCTCTTCTGCTAGAGTCGATAGATCCCATCTTGATGCATATCCTACTTCTATAGTGGATCAACTATCGCCAACATCCACTATAAGGGCTTCTTGAGACTCATATTGATGCGTCAGTCAAGCTCCAGCAGCCTCACTACAAGCAGTAGTACCATCTCAGGTCAATAGACCAGTTATACAACAGCAGCATCGAGAAAGTCACTAACAAGTGAGCAGACATCCATGTGACTTCTTATGTTGGTCACGCTCAGTGCTAGTTGTTCTCTAACAACTACTTGCACTCTCACTCCAATATCACTATACTGCAGACTCGAGATCCATCTGCCCGAAGGAAGCGATTCATGCATTGGTATATCTGGATCAATCACCATCCCATGATGATCCTATGATAAGGAGCAATTTAGGAATTAATCATCAATGACACATATCTCAAATTCTCAACTCTTTGAGAATATGTGTCATCATCTTATTAATTTCTTAGATGATTCATGGACACATAAACATGAATGGTAATATAACAGCCCAATAAGTACAAAATCATATCCTAGAGATGTGAAATATGTTAGCCAAGATTAGCTTCTAGGATATACATCCAATAATCTTCCACTTGCATTAAAGCCAATCTGTTATATACCAAGCCCTATCTTCACAAAACAAGCTTTAGTCTTAGGCTAGCTAAGTGACTTACCAATGGATCATCCACATCACATATTGAGTTTGCTCTCCATACCTCTATGTATTTCTACTCGAGGTAGTTGCATGTTCTGTTATTTTATATGCTTGGATATCTGGTGAGACTTAAGCTCCTTAGCAAAGACTATGGTGCCATTGTCTTTGCAGAATAGTGTCACGAATCTAATGGCATGACAATCAATTCTGCAACTAATATTAGAACCAGAATACATCCTACACATCTACAGTGTACTCCACTTTCATTGATCGATTATTTAGAATCTTTCTAAAATATCGACACAGAAACATATCCTATGATGTAGACATTCTACAATCAATATCAGACATAAAATCTAAATTGATGTGTCCTCTCACTCCTAGTTTTGATCCTTCTCCAAATTAAGAATATATCCTCAGTTCTTAAGAGCTTAAGGATTTTTCATAGCAATCCAGCACTGACAGTCTGGATACAACTGATATCTACTTGTGGCATTCATACTAATAACTATATCAGTTCAAATATGTTACATGGCATACATCTATGCTCAAGAGGGCAGCGACCCCTCTTCAAGATTTCTCTGCTGAACCCTTTCAGCATCTAGTCTCTGTACTTTATCCATGAAAACACAAGCATCCAATTGTATCTATTACTATAGATCTTTAGGACACTCACTTTCTATCTTTTATGGAGAAATCTATATTCAACCATATTTTAATCGATGTCAGTATTGGACACTCCCACTGACCCTTTTGAAACTCATAATTTCTTTTTTTTGATCAAACAATTTCATCATATCATCAAAATGATTTGTTCCAACTCCAAGGGTATTGTGGTCCTTGTGATCACCTATCACAAGAAGTGAAATACATAGGCTATTCCATACAAAAATCTTCAAAAGATCTCTTCTCAAGAAAGCTATTTCACATCTCTTTCTTGGAGTCAATGTCTTACATCATTCATTGTAGGTTCTGAGATCATCTCTATGCTCTCCAACTTCTATGAGAAATAATTTTCTCTACATCCTCTATCAAGCATACCCAAGTACCTTTCGAGAGGATTGGAGATTCTACTATGTGTACGAGGTGGAATAGGAATATATATCTACTGGCTTATGATGAATAGGTTCTTAAGGTCCAAAGGCTCATGGCTCTTCAGAGACACTTTTTTTGAGCTTAACTTTCCTCCCACTACTTCATCTTAGTTAAATATTTTTTTAAAAAGATAACATGTCGGGTCACAATCACATTGTAATCCTATCAGAAAAGCTTTATAGACCTTTCCTCTAACATATCCACCTATTGTCCTAGACATAGACTGAACATCCTCGAATCTCAAAATATTTAAGATTCAATTCTCACCATGTCATATCTCATATGGTGTGGTAGGAACAGGTTTAGAAGAACCTAATTTTGTAGAAATAAAGTATATTCTTAAAGAAATATAAATCAGTAAAGTTTATTATGGACTAGACCATATCATATATAGTCCTATGACTTTTCTTATCTCATTGAGCTGAGATGTACTAAGAGTAGTCCAATATGAAACAATGTCATTTTATGAGATAATCAAAAAAAAAATTTATTGGTATTTCATCCTCGATCCGATCAAAGTATCTTCAAAATTTTTTTCATTTACTTCTCTACTTACATCTGAATTCTTTAAACTTTTAAAAAATTCAGATTTATATCTCATATAAAAAGTAGAGATAGCTCCTTGCTTAGCACATCATATGGGCTACACACATCAAATGTGTACAAGGATAAGTATCTCAGTGGTCTTTTTTCTCTTGTCTGGTAAAAGTAGCTTGGTTCATATTTTCTCAAAGAGATGATACACAAACTAGATTTGACTCAACAGTCAATGAGCCCAAAAACCCATATTTCTCCAGTTTGTTAATCATTTCTTCTTCAATATGACTTAGCCATAAGTTCCACATATATTTTAAGCTTTTCTTAATTTTGGATCTTACAGATCCAATAGGATTTACTACTTGCTCAAATAAGTTCACATATGCATCACCATGCAAATAATAGAGACCATCTTTAAGAACTAAATCCAAACAATGATCGTGAAGGATAGATACCCATGACTACAGCAGCAACTGTTACCCTATAGCCAATCAAGGGTTATTTCTCAGCCCTCTATCTTTCCATCAACTCTATACTAGAGTCTATAGCTCAATTGGAAGAAGAGAAAATCGTAAGGATAGTATTGAGCAATTTTGATATGCCTACTTTAGGCATGTCTTTATTTCTTTAGGCTCTCCAAGTATTTATCTCTGAACTTTTTCAAGGTTGCTTTGTTAGCAACATTTTGACCAATTCAGATGAGGTGTCACGATAGTCTTTCATATGGTAGTTTACTATAAACTATCCATATAAACTAATCAGAGATCGCAAGATCAAATCCATAGGCAATTCCTTATACATGATCATATCGAGTCTTTTGAGCTCCTTAGTGTCTTTGATCATTATCAAATAATGATCATAGACTAACTGTCCATCATGCACCACATGCGTTATGTGACTCTGATCATCTCACAATACTTGCAGATGAATCAGCACGTCGTAGGTAGTGAACATGTGCTCATGCATAGCACTTATCTTTATTGTCATTGTCCATCCACTCATCAAGTATATCTCATTGACTATGGGTTGAATGGATTGTTACATTAGAATAACCTAATAGAGAATATATCTTAATTTTTTAAAATTAAGAATAATTTTTAAGTTCGTGAGTCAGTACATGTACTCGATTTCAGTTAATCGATTGATATCTAGGATTTAAGCTTGAGGGTTGGAAGCTAACACAATGAACAACAGAGAGCAAAGATTCTAATTGATATTTATACTTATTTTATGATTTATTCTAAAAACTTTTAGATGCAAAAAGAGACTTCTATTATTTTATCAGATCTCCCACACTCTCCGGGTGAAGAAACAAAAACCCTGATGCGATCATTGAATTTTTAATGGATGCTGCGGTCCTACCGATACCATGCACCTCATTTAACAGTTATTGGTAAGATGAATAAATACCGATGCATGGACAACTCTTTGTCCAAATATTTCTCTAAGCATGTTGCAACCACTTGGTCTCTAAGTCATGTGAGCTCACCTAATAGTTATTGCCCACACTTCTTAGTTAAGTCAGACCCACCATTCACAAGCAGATGCAAAGCTGTCATTAAATCCCTCACCTAACAGTTATTGAGCCCAACCCCATCTTTACCTATAGTTACTCTTTGCTAATAGAGTAGTTGTATGTTTTCGATGTAATTGAACTACTATGACCAATCAAGAACAATCAACACCAGTAGCACGTCCGCACATCTACAATAGTGAAAGACCTTGGACTTAATATTTTGTAGAGAGATTTTAATTTAAATCTCATCTAATCAGTCATCACGATTGATGTAATTGGCATGAGCTAAATCAAACCACCACATAACTATATTTGAGACTCAATCTTTGACCTAATTTGAGCTAACCCATGCATCCATATTTTATGTGAATGACATTAGATCTTTAATTTATAATTCTAGAATTAATCGATTCTACACTTAATTCTCAATTAAGTTCAGCATCAATATGGGTTTAGATTATGATTTGAAAAAATTTCAACCTTTTATTTTATAAATAATTTATAATAAATTTTTTATAAATTTTTTTTATTTTGAAATTGGGTCGACTTAATCAACATTGAGCCTGCTACATAAAGAGACTGAGTCAACTCAGTTCAAAACTGGATCAACTCAGTAATTGTGTGAGCACGATTTAAAAAATTTTAGATCTAAAAATTCTTGCATAACACTAAAATAAAATCAATCATAAACACCTTTTAGATGATATCTAAAATTTTTATGATTCGATATTTTATTTTATCATGATTAAAATAATTTTAATTATATAGATTAAATATCTTATTTTTATATAACTTTGTATTACATACAACAAATCTAGGATTTCAAGATCTAAGATATTTTATAAAAAAATAAGTTCTTCCTTTCATATTCTTCTTCATGGGATCTAATTATATGGTACCCCTATACATCATAAGAGCACCCTATTGAATGAGAAGAGAGGACCTTTAAACCCTTCTTACTCCTATTATCAAACGATCCAGTGATCAATTTAACCTAAGTACTTGCTAATCGGATCATCTCATCTAATCTAATCACATATCATATATTCATGAATTTAGATCTAATCTAAATTATATCATATCTAATTATAATCTTAAATCATATCTAAATCATATCATAAATATCATATGCATGATATAAAATCAAATTTTATCAACGATCAGCACAAACTAGGATAATCTTTTCATTATAAGGGGTAAACCCTACAATAGGACAATCTTATATCAGTTTGTGCGATTAATCATTAATTAAATTTAGATCTAAGATATCATATATCAAATTTAAATAAAATTAAATTTTAAATTTAATATGCACATATAACACGTCATAACAAACCTAGGCTCTGATACCACTATTGTGATGTGTAGGCGATTTTATGTATATATTTTGAAAATTTTTTGAAATAATTATAGCAAAAGATTATTAGATTAATCAAATTAATCTAATATATATATGATCTAATTATCAAATCAATCTACTCTAGGATCTATGACATGTTATATTGCATATAAAATCTGAAAAATATTGAAGATAAAATCAGCATGCACGCATGTGAGCAGTAGATCACATCTACTTCTAATCTGAGTTCAGAACTCGATACCTTTGCATGGATCGATGATCTAATGATTTCTACTACTGAGAGACATGGTGGAGAGGATCCTTTCTGATTTCTCATAGCCATACATGCGTTTGGCCTTTATGAAAAATCTACTCGAAGTCCTGATCTAATCGATCTTCTCGAGAGTGCTAGCTCATGTGAAGATCTTCTTCTTGACTGATTTAGATCTTTTCTTCAAATTTTTAAAACTTTTTTAGAGGTTGAAGATAGACTTCTTGAGGAGATGAAGAGGTAGAAGAAATAAATTGACCCTAACACAATGATTCTAACATGGTTCTAGAGTTTGGGTCTAGTCCTTCATAAATGATTGGGTACAGCCTCCAAGTTTTTATTCCATGGTGTGGGCATTGACTCAAAAGATTCTTAAAATGATCAAAGTACTTTCAAAAAGACTCACTAGGTAATTGATAAAATTAATTAATTTTATTCTTAAATTTGACAGTCTTATGGTGTGAAATTTTTTTTCAGGAATACTCTAATAAAATCCTCCCGTGATGCGATCGATTGGTTAGGAAGACTGTATAACCACTTTTTGGCACTATCTTTGAGGGTAAACTTGATCAATCTAAGTTTTACAACATCCTCAGTGAGCTGTTGAAGCTGCATCATGGCATATACTTCCTCAAATTCTCTCATAAAAATGTATGCATCCTTGATTTCGATGAATTTGAGAAGCATGCTTATGATATGAGGTTTAATTTTAAAATTGCATCAGTTTGTGGCAGTCGGATACATGAGGGTTGGGATGATCTAACTAGGTAGCAAAGGTCTTTCAATATCCGAGCTTCATGTTCGGGTTCACCCATGGTGGGCTTAAGGTCTACGAGACTCGATGCAAGGTTTAGATCTATTCTCACTAATCGACTAGATATCCTTATCCAAGAAGGAATTTGAGAATTTTTAGTTATTTTTGTAATTTTTTTAAGAGAGAAAGAGATAGATGAGAAGAGAATTCTAAAGATGGGAGCCTAAAGAGTCCTAAATTTAGAGATGATAAATAAGAGTATTTTAATTAGGATTAATGTTTGTAGGTTAGTAATCAAGTTATGCAGTCAATCCTAGCTAAGGATATCCCTAGATCTAAACAGCTCCTAACTGTCAAGATTGTCTTTGAGTATTTCAGATAAAAAACTAGCCACTCAACTAGCTAGGTAAGTATAAGATTAGTGGAGGTCCTCCATTGCTTTTCTTAGACATCAACTGAGTTAGCCAGATAAGCGAACGGAACTAATTAAATAACTATCTTCCTTCAGGATGTAGTCTCTAAACTACTTTTCTAGACACCAGTCAAACTGACTAACCCTATCCAAACCAGCTCTCAGGATCCCTTGTCCTATTGAGCTTGAGAGTCCTTAGGGTCCAACATCTAATTGATTTTAAGTTAAGGTTTAGATAAATACAATATGTAGGATGGTGGTTTGTAGGCTAAGAAAGGATGATGAAAATCTCACTTTATCTTGTTTAGGATTTGTGCCCTTAAAATATTTTATGGATTTATGCAATGCAAGAAGAAAAAGTGATTAGATTTAGTAGTTAATTAAGAGTAAATTAATTTGTTTTACCTCTTAGGTTTGGTGATTAAGTATCTAATTTTCTAAGTAGATTATGAGGTGTCAATACAGAGATTTTTTTTTTTTAAATTAAGATTGACTAAGGAACTAAGCAAGTTAGAAAGTAAATAAAAAGAAACTAAGAGTAAGACAAAAAAAAATTTTAATGATCATGCCTAGATCTCCGACAATGGCACCAAAATTTGATCACTACCGTAGATTGTCAAGAACAAAAACTAACTCAAACTATATAGATAGAGTGAGTCGGGATCGTTTCCACAGAGATTTAGGATGATTATTATTTTTTTTAAGAAAAAAATAAAAGAGAATTGATTGTACAAGAATTAAAAAGAAATAGAATAATAAAAATTAAAATAAAAGTATAAATTAATTTATGAAAAAAAATAATTCAAAAAAATAACCCAATAATTCTGAATCCACCATACAAATTAGATTTATTTTTTTTTATATTATAATATTAATTCTTATGATTAAGATATTAGTATAGCTTATCTCTAGGAGATACGGACTGTATCAATAGATCACGGTCATCCTATCAAAATATAAACTATCTAAATTTAATTACAAATATAACATTTAATCTAACATACCACGATCTATCTATTCTAAGCATGTACCGTATCCAGGGATCACGATACAACAGTGAAAGGTATAAGCTGTGCAAGCTTAGATTAATACCTCAAAAAAATAAAAAAATATGAAATAAAAGTATAATTTTTATTACATAAAAATTAAATATAAAAAAAATAAAAAGCCATTTACAGGTTTTATTGTATTTCTAGATTGAAGGGATTTAACCATGCATCAAGATCTCTAACTTCATATTCTCCCAATTTTTATCCTTAAAGCTCCTTGATTTTTTTCTCTAATTTTTTTGTACTTTTTCTCTAATTTTTTCTCCTCTCCTCACTTATTCCTAGATCCTCTATTTATAAGTAAAATTTTTACCTTTTTTTAATCACAAAAGAAGTCCCAAAATCCTTAGAAATCATGCTATACTCATATAAATTAATTCTGGCCATCGAATTGTATTTGGACCCCCCAAATCTCATCAAAAAACCATGTTTAAGTCTTTCTTATGGTCGGATACGATTCTGGCTGCTAGATGGTGTCTTAGATTTGATCTGAGCCATTGATCAGCACTCAATCATTCCTATTCAAAGTCGAGAATATTCTCAATCATCGAATCAAACTCTAGATCAATTTCCAACCATTGGATCATGCAAAACCTCCTTCCTTTCAATCGGCAACGAACAGCAAACATCTGATCTAGTTCAAGATGAATTTGGACCATCAGATCATGCAAATTTTTTCCACCTCACCCGTGAGCCACATCGTGGACCATGAAGTTGTTCTGATGGACCATGCCCTTGACTTAGTGGACCGAGTGGTCGGTCTACCGTACATCGAAGTAATAAAAATTATTTTTAGGATATTTTTGCTTGATTTTTGCTCTAATTTTTGCCTAAAAAATAAAAAAAAATATGCATTAATTTTTTTAATTTTTTTTATTATTTTGGTACTTAAATTGCTCAATTATATCAATATCTATTTTTCATAAATATGCTCTAATTTTATTTTATTTCAAAATTATCTATTTTTATAAAAAAAGTTAATTTATTTATGAAATTAGATTTTTTAGAAGATGTTAGCATCATAAATTATCAAAAATATCTAAAATAAATACAAAAATATCCATTTATCATATATCCACCTCGAAAGTATCTTTTTTAAGAAAATTTGGAGCAGGTGTATCTAAATGTAGGAGACTTTTTTCTAAGTAAGAACAATTTTTAAATTTCTTAACCAGTAGACATGGTTGGGTCCGATCAACTTATTTGCATCTAGGATACCTATAAGTGACAGTGAGAATGCCATATGTGTGTTAATCTACAATAACAAGAACATAATATAAGTGGATAACTCATGATGACATGCACAACTAGATTAGGATTTTTATCTAATTATGTCTCCTACTATTTTATTGAACTTCATACCCCTCAAATATGAAAATTGAAAAAATATACTAATATTTTTTAATGGGGTTGAGATCTCTATTCCTCACAAACACCTTGTGGATAGCACAACAAGTATTCATAAGTTCAAAAATAGGTAACTCTTTACCAATTATACCTTTACAATTCTCAACATCTTTCTCTCTATCCTCTAGATCACATAGTCTTATGGATAGCACAACAAACTATAATGTTCTAGTTAAGTTGACCCTTCAATCTATATGGTCATACTTAAACAATGCTACCTTTATGGATAGCATAACAAAGTAACACTATTCAAAATATGTCATAATTATCCATATGTACTTGATCAACATCATGTTAATTTCTATAGTAAGCCTTGTTGGTAGCACAACAAGTTCACTAAGATCTTAATATACTCTATCAACTAGGTTTGAAAGAAGGCCCTTGTAGTATCTACATCACTAATCAATTTAACTACAAAATTCAACAAGACTAAATTGGCCAGGTAAGTAGGTGGGAGGCTCCCTGTAGCTTTTCTTAAACACCAACAGAGTTGGCCAGACCAGCATACAGACCTAATTAGAAAACCACCTTTCACACTTGTCTCAACACTAATTGATCTTAAAGAATAAAAAAAATATGCCCTACAAGCCAATCGAAATTTGTATTTTGATGAATTTTTCTTATAATCTTTCAGACTCATGTATTGACTCTTTAAATAATAAAGGATATTTTTCATCATATGCTACATCTTACTTTTGTAATGATTATGATGAACTTTATAAATCAAGATAATGGGTTTAGGGTTATGATGAGATCATACTATGAGACCTAAAATCCTAAAAATTTTGATTTAGAATATTTCTAGTCATAGAAGCATTGAGAAGGGGATCAATGTTTCGGATTGACTAGCACTTCCTATGTATGCTCGATGGAGAGGGTGGCTGATCTCATATGCCACTTGTGTGAGACACTAATATAAGGAAGTGGGTGCTTATTAGAGAATGAGTTCACTGAATTGATCCAACTTAAGAAACATCTCATGAAATTTACTTACCCATCAAAAGATGTTTTCTTATAATGAGAGTTATGCACATAATTCTTTGACCTGAGACTATCATAGAACCTTGTATATATGAATCCATATTTTTTTGATTCACACTCATTCATGACTTAGTCATGTATGGATATTCTGAATATGATAGAATGTATATGGAGGTTGTGAGTAGGTCAATATGGAATCGATCACTCCTGGTAAGAGGAGATTGCATCCTACTTGCTCTGATCGATTGATGATTCAGGAAGCCTTTGATCAAAGTAGAATAAAAATTAGAAAGAGTTTTTAATATTTCATTAATTGAATCATCATATAGGATTGAGAGAAATATAAGTATGATATTGGATTTGACATCATTTCATATCCGGAGTCATATTCGGGGTGCAGGGAGATCGCAGGATCAAATTACACAGTAACTTTCCACTGAAAGATATTTTTGGTATTTCTACTAAAATTTTATATCTTTCAGATAGACATGATACATTGCTAGATGTCAATCTTATCTTGTAGGTTTGATCGAATTAAAGAGTTTAATTTAATCACCAATTAGAAAGAGTTCTAATTGTTGAAATCGGGTTAGTTCGATTGGATCTAGATCGGTTAGATTAAATTCTAATCAAATCAAATTGACTTGCACTCAGACCCATTGCTAGCTAAATATAGAACCCAATGGGTCACACACAAAAAAATATTAATCTGGGGTCTAATTGGATTAGATCATATTTACAAAATTGATATGCTAGCACATGTTGCAAAAACTAGCTCCCTATTTCAAATAGGGTTTGAAATTGATTCCAAATTGGGCTAATTAAGGCCAAATTAATTCAAACCAATTTTAGGTTTGAGTTGGGTCAGCCATTAGCTATACATATCAAAAATTTGAGCCATAAAACTAAGTCTCCATGAGTCAAGAATTTTTCTTGTGCATGGGTGCAGTTTTTGTGCGCAGAAATAGCTTTCACGTCCCATGAGATGGGATGCCTCATCCTTGAGCTTATCCAATGTTCCACAATGAAATAAATTTTTGGATGATTTTTAGCTTAATTTTATATTAAAAAAGTTTTTTAAAGTTAAAATTCCTTCAGGTTTAAACGTGAAAATTCATCAAATTTAAAATTTTGTCAGTCTGATCCATGCGCCTAACCAAGAGTCCAACTTGTGAAGGACTCTAACCCATTTGTCACGCCACTTCTTAATCTGAGATTTTTTTTATGCTATTCTGATGTTAGTACCTTCCATTTTGGCTATTAGATGGATAAAATTGCTTTGCTGGGTGGTGGAGAAAAATTATGCCATAGGAAGCTGTGCGACGCATCGGAGAATCATCAGAAAAATATTTCGAAGAGTCCTTTTGCATGAAGCATCTCTTGGATTTTTTCTCGATGATTGCCATGTGACAAAATCTTCTAGATGGATATGAGAATTCATCAGAAGGTGTGAGATTTTTTGATGGATGTGAGATGGCGCATGGAAGGGGCGCGAATAATTCTCGAAGGCAACCCATCGCTAAGTATTTAAAGGGGGTGCACCGGAGAATTGGATTCATTCAGATTTTTAATTCCTCCTTTCTTTCTAACATCCTCTCCCTATTATCCAATTAGTCTCTTTCTTCTTTTGTTAGGATGAGTCTAAAATAGTAAGGACAAATCCGATTTTAGGACAAGAGTCTAGGAAGAGAATTAAGGAAGACAAGGAGAGAAGAAAGGTAGGGATAGGAAGGCTAGGAGAAGAGGAAGAGGGTCTTGAGATCCTAGTGTCTAAAAAAATTCTCAGAGTGAAATTTTAGAGGAGAAATCATCTCAAAGAGTTGGTATCCTGATCATAGCCCTGTATGGATCACCGTTGGAGGGCGAACATTTGGGTGCCTGGTGGAGATTCTGTCGGAATTTGGATTAAGCACTATAGGTATTCTTCTATAGCTTAAATTTAATTTTAAATTTATGTTATATATGATTGTTAATCATCAAAGAGATGCTGGTTTAAGAGTTTTATATTTCAAATTTTTTAATTTAAATTGTAAAATTCATTATGCTTCCGTTGTGCATGCCCACCCTAAAACCCTACAGTGGTATCAGAGCTGGCCTTATTTGGTTCAATCATATATACATAATATTTATGTGATGCATAGTATGATTTATACTATAAAATAATTTATATCTTCTATTATGCTTTCATATGATGATATGAAATGATGCATATATGATTCACCACTTCATCATCCTAACATAAGGTTGTCCTAGCATAACGGGGTTATACTGCAAGGTTGTCCTAGGATAATGAATGTTCATATGTTATACTTGCACATATAGAATATTTTAATACTGATATATAAATTGACATTATATAGTTAGAATGTGCATGAGACCAAATAATAGCCCTCATTAAAAATTATATTAAGTGGTAGTGATATGCAACTATGGGTTAACCAATTCTTGATCAATTGATCAATTGGTTTCTAGGAAAGTACTATAGGTGATTCTTTAATTGATTCTGTTGTCTGACCTGATCAATTTATTGATGTCTAAGAAAAGCAACAGGGGGACCCCCACCTTACTTATCTGGCCAATTTGATTAAGCGATCTTGATATTAAAAAACCCTAATGTTGAAAACACTACTAAGAGCCTTCCTTTATACTAGGTTAATGTTACATCATAAACTATAGCTAGTTTGTTGTGTTAACATAAGGCTTGTCACAAGGATTGATATAACATAATCCTGGTGCATAGAAGATGCTTACAGCAATTTTGAATGTACTACTTTATTGTGTTAACACAAGAGCAGTTATATTAGAATTTGACTGTATTGAAATGAAGGGTCTAACTTAACTAAAATATTATAGCTTGTTGTGTTAACACAAAGCTAATAATATCTTAGAGGTCAAGATATGACATTGAGAATTGCATGAGATGTAATTGGAAAGAGTTTTCTACCTATGAACTCATAAGGATTTGTTGTGTTAACACAAGATCATTATGAGGAATTAGGATCTCAATCCCATTAAGATAAATATGAAATATATCTCGTTCATCATAGTAGAGGGTTATGATTTCGATAAAATAGTGAAAGGTACAATTAAATCTAAAGACTTTATTTAATTGCATGAGTCAATATGAGTTGTTTGCTTATATAATGTTCTTTAATTATTGTAGATTAAATTCTATAAATGGCATCTTCACTATCATTGCAAGAAATTTTAGATTCCAATAAGTTGATCAATCTTAATTATGTGGACTAGTTGAAAAATTTAAAGATCTACTCACTCAGGAGAAGCTTTCCTATATTCTTGATATCTCTGAACCACAAGAGGTTGGGGATGATGCACAGAGGAGGAGGTATCCACATACAGGATGTGGAAGAATGACAGTTTGACTATCAAGCACATCATGCTGGCCTCTATGAGCAATGAGTTGCAGAGGTAGCATGAGAGCATGGATACTCAATCCGTACTCCTCAATCTTAAAGAGTTGTATGGAGAATAGAGTAGGACTACTAGATATGAGATATCTAAGTAGTTATTCTATGCTAAAATGACTGAGGGATCATCCATACAAGACCATGTCCTGAAGGTCATTGCTCTAATTACTAGATTGAGTCAACTAGATTTTGTGATGGATGGAGAATTAAGTCAGGATTTGATCCTGCAATCTCTCTCCGAGTCATTCGCTCAGTTTATCATGAACTATTATATGAACAAATTGAATACCTCCTTGCCTGAGCTGTTGAATATGCTTAAGACAGCTGAGAGCATATTAAGAAAGAAAATGCTCCACTTCTTCTTGTGGGTAAAATCTCTAAGAAGAAATCAGGTTTTAAGGGTTCAAAGAAAGCACTGAATCCAAAGGGTGGCAAGATGAAGAAGAAAGTCTCAGACAGAGTACCTGCTTTCACTATGGCAAAGCAAGACACTGGAAAAAAATTACAAGTTATATCTTGCAACTGTAAAGGCTGGTGCAAGCGACGCACCAAAAGGTATGTATGAGATACATACAATTTTGTCATTAAGTTCTTCCAATTCAGACTCTTGGACATTGGATATCGCCTGCGATTCTCATATCTGTAAATCGTTGCAAAGGCTACAGAATATTAGAGTGCTGAAGAAGGGTGATTTCGAGCTCTACGATGCTGGAGGAGAGTCTATCCAAGCAGAGACTGTGGGGACATATATGTTAAAGTTACCTTTTGGAAGATCTTAGAGCTAGAAAACTATTATTATATGCCTAAGATCATTAGAAATATTATTTTGTACCATTGCTATTACAACGAGGTTATAAAATAAATGAAAAGAGCAATAGTTGCTCAATTTTTTTTTCTAATAAAATTTTTTATCATGGCGTTATTAATAATGATCTTCTGATTCTATCTAATGACAATGTTTTTCATATTGATGAAAGTAAAAAGCGAAAGAGAGAATAATTGAATAATACTTTACTTTGGTATTGTCGACTTGATCATATAAGTGAGACAAGAATTAACAAGTTATACAAAGAAGAGTTCTTTGATCCTTATGAATATGAATATTAGGTACTTGTGAATCTTGTCTTATGAAAAAAATGACTAAGACTCATTTAGTGGACATGGAGAAAGGACAAGTGAGTTATTAGGACTTGTACATACCAATGTATGTGGTCCTATAACAACAGAAGTCAGAGGAGATACTCTTATTTTATAACGTTCACTGATGATTTATCAAGGTTTGGATATATGTATCTTATAAAACACAAATCCGAAGCTTTTGATAAATTTAAAGAGTATCAAAGTATGGTCAAGAAACAAACTGAAAAAAGTATTAAAATCTTTCGATCTGATCGAGGAGGAGAATACTTATCAAATGAGTTTCTAGATTATTTTAAAGAAAATAAAATTCTCTCAGAATAGACCCCTCCCGATACACTATAGCTAAATGGTGTTGCAGAAAGGAAGAACCACATTTTATTAGATATAGTGCGGTCTATGATATGCCTTACAGATTTACTTATTTCCTTCTGGGGACATGCCCTAGAAACTGTTGTCTATATTCTGAATAGAGTACTTTCAAAATCTATGCCAAGCACTCCATATGAGATATGGAGAGGAAAGAAACCTAATCTTAAGTATCTTAAGATATGGGGCTGTCTAGCTTATGTTAAAAAAAATTTTGGACATAAGCTGAGTGCTAGGACAGATAAATAATTATTTGTAGGCTATCTAAAGAGAGTATAGGATACCTTTTTTATCATCCTACTGAACATAAGGTGTTTGTCAGTAAATATATCATTTTTATGAAAAAAGAGTTTATCTTAGAAAGAGACAGTGGGAAGAAAATTGAACTTGGAGAAGTTCAAGACCTACAAATGCAGGCACAAGATGATCCTCAATCAAAAATATTCATTAATGAAGTACAACCATAAAACACACCTCCTCTCCGAAGGTCGGATAGAGTAGAAATGTACCAATAAGGTATGGGTTCATTATTGAGAATAATGAAGCTCACATCATTGAAAATAATGAACCTTTGACCTATACGAAGCCATCATGAGTAGGGACTCAAACAAATGGCTAGAGGCTATGAAATCTGAAATAGACTCCATGTACTCCAACCAAGTATAGATTTTGATTGATGCACCAGAGGGTATAACCCGTATTGGATGCAAATGGGTCTATAAGAAAATGATTGGAGCAGATGGCCAAGTTGAAACCTATAAAGCTAGATTGGTAGATAAAGGTTTCAGGTAAAAATAGGATATTGATTATGATGAAATATTTTCACCTGTTGCCATGCTCAAATCTATACGGATTATACTTGCAATAGCAGCATACCATGATTATGAGATTTGAAAATGGATGTGAAGACCACCTTCTTAATGGTTATCTTGAGGAAGAAGTTTACATGTCTCAACCAGAAGGATTTATCTCAAAAAAGAGAGCAAATCATGTATGCAAGCTTAAGAAATCTATTTATGGATTAAAGCAGGCCTCGAGGAGTTGGCATATCCGATTTGATGTTACAGTCAAAGAATTTGGTTTTATCAAAAATATGGATGAACTTTATGTATACAAGAAGACTAGTGGGAGTGCCATTATCTTATTAATTTTATATGTGGATGACATACTTCTTATTGGGAATGATATCCCAATGTTACAATCGGTCAAGACATGGCTATCAAGTAAGTTTTCCATGAAGGATTTGGGTGAAGCATCCTATATACTAGGTATAAAGATCTATAGGGATAGATCTAAGAGGATGTTAGGCTTGTCCTAATCCAAGTACATGGACTTAATGCTAAAGAGGTTTAGCATGGTGGAAGTAAAAGAGGTTACTTATCCATGAGTCAAGGCATACATCTCTCTAAAAGGATATCTCCTAAAACACCGGAAGAGAGAAATAGAATGAGTTCTATTCCCTATGCTTCAGCAGTAGAATCGATCATATATGCTATGCTATATACTAGGCCTGATGTTGCCTATGCCTTAGGCATAGTTAGTAGATTTCAGGTTGATCCAGGAGAAGATCATTGGAAAGTAGTGAAAAATATTCTTAAGTATCTGAGAAGGACTAAAGATATTTTTTTGGTATATGGAGGATCTGATCTAAAATAGAAGATTATTCTGACTCTAGTTTCTAATCAGACCCTGATGATAGCAAGTCCACTTCAGGGTATGTCTTTACTCTTAATGGTTGGAGCTGTTAGTTGGAAAAATTTCAAGCAGCAGACTGTAGCTGACTCAACTACTGAAACAGAATATATAGCTGCAAGTGAAGCCGCCAAGGAAGCTATCTGGATGAAGAAGTTCATCACTAATTGGGTGTCGTTTCTGAGATTAAAAATTTAGTACCATTTTACTATGATAATACTGGAGCAGTTGCTCAAGCAAAAGAATCAAGATCTCATCATAAATCCAAGCACATTCTAAGACACTTTCATCTTATTTGTGAAATAATCGAAAGACAAGATGTTGTCATTGAACAAGTAGAAACAAAGAATAACCAGACCCATTCACTAAGACTCTACCACAGCAACAGTTCGATCGCCATCTCGATTGTATGGGGATAAAATATAAGGATGATTGGCTTTAGTGCAAGTGGAGGATTGAAAGAAATATGCCCTACAAGCCAATCAAAATTTGTATTTTGATGGTTTTCCTTGTAATCTTTCATACTCATGTATTGACTTTTTAAAAAATAAAAGATATTTCTTATCATATGCTGCATCTTACTTTTGTAATGATTATGATGAACTCCATAAATTAGGATAATGAGTTTAGGGTTATAATGAGATCATACCTATAAGATCTAAAATTCTAAAAAATTTTGATTTAGAATATTCCTAGTCATAGGAGCATTAAGAAGGGATCAATGTTCTGGATAGACTAGCACTTCCTATGTATGCTTGATAGAGAGAGTGGCTGATCTCATATGCACTTGTGTGAGACACTAATACAAAGAAGTGGGTGCTCATTATAGAATGAGTTCATTGAATTGATTCAACTTAAGAAACATCTTATGAAATTTACTTACCTGTCAAAAGATATTTTTTATAATGGGAGTTGTGCATATAATCCTTTGACTTGAGACTACCATAGAACCTTGTATACATGAATCCATATTTTTTTGGTTCACACTCATTCATGACTTAGTCATGTATGGAGTATTCTGGATATGGTAGAATGTGTATGGAGATTGTGAGTAGATCAACATGGAATCAATCACTCCTAATAAAAGGAGATCGCATCCTACTTGCTCTGATCGATTGATGATTCAGGAAGCCTTTGATCAAAGTAAAATAAAAATTAAAAAAAATTTTAATATTTATTAATTAATCATCATATAAGATTGAGAGAAATATGAATATGATATTGGATTTGACATCATTCTATATCTAGAGTCATATTCGGGGTGCAGGGAGATCGCAGGATCAAATTACACGTAATTTCCACTGAAAGATATTTTTATATTTTACTAAAATTTTATATCTTTTAGGTAGATATGATACATTGTTAGATGTTAATCTTATCTTGTAGGTTTGATCGAATTAAAGAGTTTAATTTAATTATCAATTAGAAAGAGTTCTAATTGTTGAAATCGGGTCAGTTTGATTGGATCTAAATTAGTTAGGTTAAATTTTAATCAAATCAAATTAACTTACATTCAGACCTATTGCTAGTTAGATATGGAACCCAATGGTCACACACAAAAAAAAATTAATCAGAGGTCTAATGGATTAGATCATATTTGCAAAATTGACATGCTAGCACATGTTGCAAAAACTAACTCTCTGTTTCAAATCAGGTTTGAAATTGATTCTAAATTGGGATAATTAAGGCTAAATTAATTCAAATAATTTTAGGTTTGAGTTGGGTCACCCCTTAGCTATATGTATCAAAAATTTGGAGCCAAAAAACTAAGTCTCCATGAGTCAAGAATTTTTCTTGTGCAAGGGTGCAGTTTTTGTGCGCAGAAATAGCTTTCACGTCCCATGAGATGGGATGCCTCATCCTTGAGCTTATCTAATGTTCTATGATGAAATAAATTTTTGGGTGAATCTTAACTTAATTTTATTACTAAAACTTTTTTTTAAAATTAAAACTATTTCTGGTTTAAGCATGAAAATTCATCGACTTTGGAAATCCTATCAGTCTGATCCATGCGCCTAACCAAGAGTCCAACTTGTGAAGGACTCTAACCCATTTGTCATGCTACTTCTTAATCTAAGATTTTTTTCACACCATTCTGATGTTAGTGCCTTCATTTTTTGCTATTTAATGGATAAAATTGCACTTATGGGTGGTGGAAAAAAATTATGCCATAGGAAGCTGCGTGACGCATCGGAGAATCATTGAGAAAAATATTCAGAAGAGTCCTTTTGCATGAAGCATCTCTTGGATTTTTTTTCTGATGATTGTCATGTGTCAAAATATTTCAGATGGGCATGAGAATTTATCAGAAAGTGTGATATTTTTTGATGGATAGAGATGGCGCATCGAAGGGGCCTGAATAATTCCCGAAGGTAACCCATCGCTAAGTATTTAAAGAGGGTGCACCGGGGAACTAGATTCATTCAGATTGCTAATTCCTCCTTTCTTTCTAAATCCTCTCTCTATTGTCCAATTAGTCCCTTCCTTCTCTTATTAGGATAAGTCTAAAATAGTAAGGACAAGTCTAATTTTAGGACAAGAGTCTAGGAAGAGAATTAAGGAAGACAAGGAGAGAAGAAAGGTAGGGTTAGGAAGGCTAGGAGAAGAGGAAGAGGGTCTTGAGGTCCTGGTGTCAAGAAAATTCTCAGAGTGAGAATTTTGGAGGAGAAATTATCTCAAAGAGTTGGTATCCTGATTATAGCCCTGTGTAGAACACCATTGGAGGGTGAACATTTGGGCGCCTGGTGGAGGTTCTGCCGAAATTTGGATTAAGCGCTGCAGGTATTCTTCTATAGCTTAAATTTAATATTAAATTTATATAATATATGATTGTTAATCATCAAAGAGATACAGGTTTAAAATTTTATATTTAAAATTTTTTAATTTAAATTTTGAAATCTATTATGCTTTTGCTGTGCATGCCCATCCTAAAACCCTACAAAGAATTCAATTTTTGATTTAAAAGTAAATCCGGACATTACAACTTAATATAATTTTAAGAGGAACTTAGAACTGGTCTCAGTATATCCTAACTACGACTACATATAATGTATATTACAAATTATGTAATTCGGCATGTAATCACAAAACATAATAGTAAATATATAATCATGCCCAAAATCAAACAAGAAGCAATTGAGATCATAACATATGACTAGCATATTCAAATAATATAGCAAACCCTAATCACATTAGGCATGCATAACACCCTTAACCATACATCGATTTAAGCATCATGCTATCATGATAAAATAAAATTTAAAATTATCATAAATTTATAATTTAATAATTAAAATTTCACATCATGGTATATATAAAGTCAAAAATATTTTTTGAGATTAAAGATCGATGCTAAAAATCAATGCAAAATTTTTGACAGGATATGCACAAGAATGATTCTATGCAACAATTTTATACTTGTTTGATCAAATCAGACAATGGTGGCTCTGATACCACTATTAATTTTAACCATACAGTAGAAAGTAATTTTTAAAAATTTTAAAACAAATAAATCAATAGCTTTATCAAATAAAACTATTGAGCCGGACTCCAAACCCTAGAATCACCTTGTCGATATTGATCAAAGCAAAATCAAATATGCAAAGAGATAGAATTTTATACTTTCATCAATATAAAAAAGTAGCACATTGGTATTCTCTACGAGACTTCAAAGTAGAAGTCCTCCAATGATGATCCACACGAAGTTGACCAAAGTCCTTCCCAACCCATGCACTGTCGCAGCCTTGTTTTCTTAAGAATACTGTCAGCTTCAAACTCATGGTACAACACACCAAAATCAAGTTACTTTTAATTTACTATTAGAATGACACCAAGAAGATACTCTTCAAATAACTCACAATCTAGGATTTGATTTTTAGCTCCAACATATAGAGAAACCAAATCCTAGAGCACACTAGCAACACTTGCTAAAAATCTCACCACCCTTGTTGCAACTTTTGCCACTTAATTTTCCCTTACCTTTTTCTCAGATTTTTTTTTCAAAATTTTTTCTATAATTTTCACATTCCTTCTCTCTGATTTCAACCCAAAATCATAGCAACCAGCCATGTGTGGCATCCCATATAAATAGGGGATTGAGGGACATCACAAGGGATGAAGGAGCACCAACCTATGGTGCTCCAACTTCTCACATGGGGAATAAATTCACCATGTGAATCCTTGATGCATCAGATGCTTGTAATAGAAGGACTCTCCCTCTTATACATGCCATAAAAAACTTAATAAATTTTGGGATTAAATCATAGGAGTTCTGGTTTATCATTTAAGGCAATGCATAAAATTAAGAATCTTCATGAAGGACCCTCCAACTTCACATGCCAAATTGAGGTGGGCGGCATTTATTTTTTTGCCATGACTTTTGATGGGTGTAGAGACATCTTTCTCTACTTAAAATTAATTCAAGTTGGATAAGGATCCAATCTAAATTGATCCAATCTCATTAGGTCAAAGGCAGCTGATCTAGATTAGCTCAAACACTTTGATCTAAACCAATTTAGGAACTTGGGTGGATACAATGTGCTAGCATATCAAATTAACCCATACAATTTATATTAAACTCTAACAAAATCATACCAAGACCAAATCTCAAAGTGTATGACCCACTGAGTTTCAAATCTAGCTAGCAGTGGATCCAGACTTTCGACATAACTCCAATCTGATGAGATTAGATCATCCGAAGAGTTTCAATCAACTTGGACTCTTCCAAATTAATTTCAAAATTAAATTCTTTCAATTTTGATGAGACTACAAGTCAAGATTAATATCTAATAAAATGTCATGATTATTCAAAAGATTTAAAATTTTGATAAAAAATTATCAAAATATCCTTCAGTGGTAAGTTATCATGTAATTCAATCCTTCAGTCAAACAACATCCCAGATGAGCTATGGGTATGAAATTATATCAAATCCAACTACTTATCTTTATATATCTCAATCTGAAGATGATGATTCAGCTGATGATATATTAGAAATACTTTTCTAATTATCATCTGCTTTGGCCAAAGACTTTCAGAATCACTGTCCTATGAGATCACATAGGATGTTCATTCTCCTTATTAGGAGTGACTAATCTCTTATTGATCACTCACAACCTCCATGAATACTTCACTATATCCAGAACATCACACACAAGGATTAGAGGATTAAGTTAGGTAGTGAACCAAAATATGAATCCATGTACACAAGGTACCTTGGTGACCTCAAGTCAAAGGATCATTTACACAACTCTTACTAGAGAATCATCAGTTGACATGTAAATAGGACTCCATTTAATATTCTCTCACAGATCAATTCAGTGAACTCATTTTCTAATGAGCACCCATATCCTTGTATTAGTGTCTCTACACAAATGGTTGTGAGATCAACCACCCTCATTTTTAGTATATATAGAACATGCTAGTCTTACCGGTATCATTGATCCTCGGCTTAATGTACCAACGACTAGAAATATTTTAGATCAAAGCTATCGAAGATTTAGATCTCACTAGTATGATCTTATTACGGCCCTAAAATCATCATCCAGACCTGTTGGGTATAAAATACCCACAGCGAAGTTCTCAACAGAATCAACCCCGAGAGGACTCCGCCCGGACTCCCACGGGAGCCGGACTCCGCCCACGACTCCAACCTCAAGGGGGACTCCGCCCAGACTCCCACGGGAGTCGGGCTCTGTCGCCAACTTCGACTGCCAGTAAGATCCGTCCGGACTCCTACGGGAGCCGGACTTCGCACCTGACTTTGATTGCAGAGGACTCCGCCCGGACTCCTACGGGAGCCGGGCTCCGCCCGTGACTTCAACTCCGAGAGGACTCTGCCCGGACTCCCACGGGAGCCGGACTCCGCCCATGACTCCAACCTCAAGGGGGACTCCGCCCGAACTCCCACGGGAGCCGGCTCCGTCGCCAACTTGACTGCCGGTAAGATCCGTCCGGACTCCTACGGGAGCCGGACTTCGCACCTGACTTTGATTGCAGGGACTCCGCCCGGACTCCTACGGGAGCCGGGCTCCGCCCGTGACTTCAACTCGAGAGGACTCCGCCCGGACTCCCACGGGAGCCGGACTCCGCCCATGACTCCAACCTCAAGGGGGACTCTGCCCGGACTCCCACGGGAGCCGGGCTCCGTCGCCAACTTCGACTACCGGTAAGATCCGTCCGGACTCCTACGGAGCCGGACTTCGCACCTGACTTTGATTGCAGGGGACTCCGCCCGACTCCTACGGGAGCCGCGACTTCAACTCCGAGAGGACTCCGCCCGGACTCCCATGGGAGCCAGACTCCGCCCACGACTCCAACCTCAAGGGGGACTCTGCCTGGACTCCCACGGGAGCCGGGCTCCGTCGCCAACTTCGACTGCCGGTAAGATCCATCCAGACTCCTACGGAAGCCGGACTTCACACCTGACTTTGATTGCAGGGGACTCCGCCCGGACTCCTACGGGAGCCGGGCTCCGCCGTGACTTCAACTCCGAGAGGACTCCGCCCGGACTCCCACGGGAGCCGGACTCCGCCCACGACTCCAACCTCAAGGGGGACTCCGCCCGACTCCCACGGGAGCCGGGCTCCGTCGCCAACTTCGACTGTGGTAAGATCCTCCGGACTCCTACGGGAGCCGGACTTCGCACCTGACTGTAATTGCAGGGGACTCCGCCCGGACTCCTATGGGGGTCGGGCTCCGCCCACGACTCCAACCGCAAGGAGAACTCCGTCCGACTCCTACGGAGCTAGACTCCGTCATCAGCTCGACCGCTGCCAAACTTCAGCCGACGGATCTGCACTCCCAGGCAGGCCACAATAACGGCCACGATCCTGCTCCACTTCCTGCGGCAGATTCTGCACATTTCCATCACTCCTTGACAGGCCGCAGTAACGTCACAGTACTGCTCCACTTCCTACGACGGATCCCGTGCAGCTCCACTACTCCCTGGCAGGCCACAATAACGGCCATGATCCTGCTCCACTTCCTGCGACGGATACCGCGCGATTCTCCCATCCGCTGGCAAGTCGTGACAACAGACGCCGCTCCACTCCCCGCGGCAGACTCCACGTGGCACGCCCCGGTGATAGCCACGGGTCCACTCCACTACTCTTCGCAGCAAACTCGCCTGACCCTGGGTAGCCCACTGCCAGACGATTACAGATGTCGCTATCAGGCTACTGCCCCCTCTGCCTATAAAAGGGGGCCCCAGATACGTTATTCAATGAGCTCTAGTTTTTACCTAAAAACTCTGCTAAATTCTCCATTCGAGCACTCCATTCTTGTTGAGGCAGAGAACTGACTTGAGCGTCGGAGGGTCTTGCCGGAGCAACCCCACCTCCGGTTTAGACTTCCTTTGCAGTTCCCGACGGTGACCGCGACTCCCTCGACTCCAGCTTCTCCGAGCAAGCGAATTTTTGCACCAACAGGATTGGCGCTAGAGGAAGGGGGCGAACCTCCGCAGTACCTTGTTCTTAAAGGAGCGCTCAACGGAGCCACCTTCGATCATCTCCTCCGACATCCATTCCTTGTTTCCCCCACGGATCCTTACTCGATGCCTCCCCGCAAGGGTCCACGCGACGGTCCACGGCCTCCACGGCCAGATCTCAGGCTCCGACCTCTCCTCCTGTTTCTCAACCTCCTCCTCCTCCTCCTCCGGCGGCGGCGGTCGGTGCGGAGCAGTTTGACTGCTGGCGCAGTAGGTCAGAGGCCTCACAGAAGCTGTGCAGGCTATGCACAGCAGCAGCCGCAGGCATCAGTACGCCCGAAAGGGCATCCCCGGAACACCAGAATCCGGCGACGGGGGGGCCACCTGGGCCAGCCACCCCGTCCTTCCTGGAAAAATGAACCTGAGGGTGGAGAGCCCTCAATCAGACCACGACTCCACCTCTGGAAGATCCCTGCCCCCATTCTGCCAGAGGACCCTCGAGACTCAAGTCGGAAGGATTTTTGGATCGGAGGCTCCAGGAGATGAACCGGTGGATCGAAGAGCTCCACCATGCTCCCCCCGCTTATGGTGAGGATATTTGTACTGACCTCCCCTTCTCTCAAATGATCATGCAGGAACCGATCCCACCAAACTTCAAGCTCCCCCAGTTTGAAAGCTACGACGGGACTTTGACCCGGTTGATCATCTGGAAGCCTTCCGGATGATGATGCTGCTTCACGGTGCTCCCGATGCCATTCTATGCCGGGCCTTCCCATCCACCTTGAAGGGAGCGGCGAGGAATTGGTACTCGGCTTTGAAATCGGGTACCATCTTTTCCTTCGATCAAATGAGCCACCAATTTGTGGTCCATTTTGTCAGCAGCCGGCTCCCCCGGAAGGTTCGGAGTCCCTCATCAATATCAAGCAAAGGGAAGGGGAGTCCATTCGGGCCTACATCAACCGTTTCAACGTCGCGGCGCTGGAGGTCTGAACTTGGACCAATCAGTCGCAATGGCCGCCCTGAAGGGTGGCCTTCAGAAGAATGACCTTTTGTTCTCCCTGGAGAAGAAGTACCCCAGGGATTTTGCTGATTTGCTGGCCCGGGCTGAAGGATACGCCCGAGCGGAAGAAGCCTTCAAAATGAAGGATGAAGAAACAGCGAGGAGCGGCAAGCGGGAGACTCGAGTAAGCCCGCAATTGAAAAAAGCCCAGAGAAGCCCGGCCGCATTCTCGATCCCCTCCTGGGCACAAGCGTGCCCATACTCCACCCTGGGTACGCAGGCAGAGAAGTTCGGATCGCGGGGTTCGACGGGGTTCTCCATCGGAGAGATTCCGCAACTACGCCCCCCTCAACGCCTCGAAGGCCCAGGTACTGATGGAGGTCAAGGAGCAGCTCCCTAGGCCAGAGAGGATGCGCACACACCCCGGGAAGCGCAACCCCAATAAGTTCTGTCTCTACCACCGCGACCACGCCACGACACGGAGGAATGCATCCAGCTTCGGGATGAGATCGAGGAGCTCATTCGACGAGGTCGACTCGATAGGTTCATCCAACGCAGGCCTGAGGTAGAGGAGATCGGCCAAGGGCCCTTCCACAACCTGAACCACCAAGAAGGGAGGAGCAACCCGGGGACCGACCTCCCATCGGGACCATCGACTCCATCACCGGAGGGCCTCAAGGAGGAGCAGACCTCCCGCAATCGTGGAACTCAGGAAATCTGTAAATGTATCACTTACGATTTCACTTTGAATCTAAATTTCTTTCTACTTGACGTACTCTTCCCATTTGGCATGGATTTGCCACGACTGGATATGACCCCTCCAAATGCCTGAAACAAAGTTATGTTGGGAACGGGGGGAGAACCCATCCTAACATACCTGAAATGAAAGTTCGACTATCTCAGATCGGATTGGGGGAGAGGCCTTACAACGCCCTAATTGCCCCCACAGCCATGTCAGGAACAGGAGGAAGACCTCGTCCTGACATGAGCAAAGTCAAAGGCCCGGTTCTTTTAGACCGGATGGGGGGAGAGGCCTTACAGGCCCTAATGTGCCCCCACAGCCATGTCAGGAACAGGAGGAAGACCTCGTCCTGACATGAGCAAAGTCAAAGGCCCGGTTCTTTTAGACCGGATGGGGGGAGAGGCCTTACAGTGCCCTAATGTGCCTCCACAGCCATGTCAGGAACAGGAGGAAGATCTCATCCTGACATGAGCAAAGTCAAAGGCCCGATTCTTTTAGACCGGATGGGGGGAGAGGCCTTACAGTGCCCTAATGTGCCCCCACAGCCATGTCAGGAACAGGAGGAAGACCTCGTCCTGACATGAGCAAAGTCAAAGGCCAGTTCTTTTAGACCAGATGGGGGAGAGGCCTTACAGCGCCCTAATGTGCCCCCACAGCCATGTCAGGAACAGGAGGAAAACCTCGTCCTGACATGAGCAAAGTCAAAGGCCCAGTTCTTTTAGACCGGATGGGGGAGAGGCCTTGCAGCCCCTAACGCGCCCCACGGCCATGTCGGGAATGGGAGAAGAACCTCGCCCTGACTTGAGCAAGGTTGAAGGCCCGGACTCCTACGGGAGCCGGCTCCGTCTGACTTCTGCAGCAAGGGAGACTTCGCCCGGACTCCTACGGGAGTCGGGCTCCACAGGGAGGCTCCCGACTTCTGCAGCAAGGAGACTTCGCCGGACTCCTACGGGAGCCGGCTCCACCCACGACCTCTGCAGCAAGAGAGACTTCATCCGGACTCCTACGGGAGCCGGGCTGCACCCATGACTTCTGCAGCAAGGAGACTTCGTCTGGACTTCTACGGGAGCCGGACTCCACCCCACGACTTCTGCAGCAAGGAAGACTCCGCCCGCCTGGCAATGGCCCTTACGTGCCCTCGCGGGAATGGGAGGAGAACCTCATCCTGATGGTGACGAAACCCGGCCGCCCAACAAGATCGGATGAAGGGAAAAAGCCCCTTAGCGGCACCTCCAGCTCCTGTGCAACCCCGCAAAGGGCGAGGGGAGGGCCCTCACTCAGAGAAGAGGAGAAAATTAAAAAGGAAGGGTGATGAACTACGACGAAAATAGATGAAGGATGAACTGCACCAAAGACCTAAAAGACTTCATCCCAACGGAGACGGGGAGTTCCTACCAAACACCCCGGCCTCTAAAAAGACTCCCGACACAGGTCAGGAGGACAGCGACATCCCCGAAGTAATGTGGAGTCCGGACCGCCAAGCTCGGGCTTGCGGCCATGTACGATGAGGAAGGCAAGCTAACGCATCGACGACTGGGCACCTCCAACGACTCTACATCAGACAAGTCGAACGACAAGAAAAGTTCGACGGATGACAATCTAATACAATGCGCGGACGAGGTAACACTAAACACCCTTTTCATTCCATTTCCGAAATACACGCTACAAAGCCCAGAAGGCCAAGGAAAGAAAAGCAAAACAACAAAAAGGGAAGTAAATACATGAAAAGACAGAAGGATGAAAAGAGCTCTAAGGAGGCTCTGCTCCCTCCGACCTAGAGTTGTCTGCTCCACCCCTCATCCAGGACTGCCTTAGATTCTCAATTTCTTCTTCTAGCTCTTTCCTTTTCTGCAGCGCGTCCTGGAGCGCCCGACGAAGTCGCTGGCTCTCGACCTCCGCCTCTCGACGCCTCTTCTCAAGACCTCAGATTCCGCCTTCGCGTCCGCGACGGCCCGCTGCTCGTATGCCAGTTGAATCTTCAGTTGTTGCAGCTCGACTGTCTTTTCCCCGAGGATGACAGAAATCCTTCAACGGTTCCTCTTAAGGACTGGAGCTCCTCAGAATCCCGGACGGAAGTAAGCTGAGCCCTGCTGGCCAGCTGCCTCTGGAGACGGACGACTTCATCGGTCGCCGCCCTGAGTCTCCCTTTATATTCCTCCACCTGCCTGTGCCAGCTGGCCTGATGCATGTCATGACTCACCTCGGTATCCTGAAGCTACCGCTGAAGGTCGGAGACCTTCTTCGACCACTCCTGGTCGCCGTCAACCGAGCCAAGAGCCGGAACGAACTTCCTTCCAGCTGGCCGATCTTCCCCTTCGTGGCTGACAGTTCCACCTTGAGGGTGCTAATCCTGGCGGCCTGAGCCCAAATTCGATCGCTGGCGCTCTTCTTGCATTCCTCAAGCTCCTTCGTGAAATCTGCCTTCCTCCGACTATACTCCATGATCCCCTTCACGTGGAGATTCCGAAAGTGGGTGGCCTCCACAGCGGCTTCAGAATGACCTTCCCTCAATCTGCGAAGCTCGCCTTCCATCTTCTTTGACTTCTTTGTCAAGTGAAGGACTTCCTTCTTCAGCGCTGGATCGTCGACTTCAGTGGGACCCCCAAGGGTAGGGGAAGTGCTTCTGCAGGACACTGCCATCGGAAGGCAAAAGCGTCAAAGCACGACTCATCGCAGGAAGAAAAATAGAGAGAAGAAGGGGAGGGATGAGAAGCCATCCGCGATAAGAAATTCAGCTTTATTGATTGGATGATTCTTGAAGAAAAAAAGAAAAAAAAATTGTGATGAAATAAAAATACAAGGTCGGAGGTCTCAGACCTCAGGGGTGGGGGTTGGAGAACTCGGCATCCCCGGCAAGGGGGCCGCAACAGCAGTAGCGGCTGGCGAGGGACCGGCCTCGTCTTCGGACTCCTCGCTTAGGAAACTGAGGTCGAGCTCCGAAAATTTTTTGGCCACCTTCTCTTGGCAGAGCTCAAACCCCTTGATGAACGCCTCCTGGCCGAATTGGACATTCAGATCCCTCATCTCCGTGGAAGCCTTGAATTCCTCTACCGCAAGGACTCTGGCCTCCGAGACCAGGACCGAAATCTGCTCAGCCAAGTTGGCACCTCGGCCTCCGCCCTTCTCACCGACTCCTCCAAGGTCTGCCTCTCCTCCTCCCGGGCTTGTTTCTCTCTTTCCAGGGCCTCTTGGAGGGTGACTACTTCGGCGTCTTTGCTTGAGGTGAGCAACCTAGGCCCGACAGCGCTCCTCCACCTGGAGGATGTCCCTCCTCGCACGGTTCACCGCCTCGATATTGGCGAGAGCTGGTGCCCAATCTGCAAGGGCGCTAGGGGATCAGAACAAAGGCCGAATAGCCAGTAAATAAAGATTTGCTTACCTCAAGAAGGACCCAAAGAGTCCCAGGCCCACTGCTCAGGATCGGTGCGGTCGATCCTCTCGACGACGTCGGGCAGAATGCAGCCGTCGATCAACCGCCTGATCAAGTCCCTATCATTGAAGGGATTCTCTGGCCCCTCTTCAGAGTAGAGGGACTCGTCAGCGGCAGTTCGGTGGCTACTCACCCTGTGGGCCATCGATTTCCTTTTCTTCCCCTCTCGGCCACGGGCGCCTCCGTGGGCGGACCCCCGAAACAGGGGCCCCGGTCGACGGACTCCTCGAGGAGGCCGGGAGCCGTTGCCTCGGCATCCAGGGAATGTCAATCGCTGGAGCGCCTGGGTGGGTGCGGCCAAGCTCGACTCCTCGCCCTGGCCCTCTTCGCCAATCCGGAGGTCGCGACACCCTTTCTTTTATGGGCCCTGAGGCCCCTGGCAAGCATCCGCGCTGCTTCGGCTCCATTCCTTAAAAAAAAAAAAAAAAAAAAAGAGAGAAGAAGAAAAAGAAGCAAACCAATCAATCGAGAGTCAAAAAAAAAAAAAGAAAAAAAAAAAGAGAGAAGAAGAAAGAGGAGAAAAGGAGAGAGAAGGAAGAAGAGTAAAAAAAGAGAAAGAAAAAGAAGGACAGAAGAAAAGAAGATAAGGGAAGAGATGAAGTACTCGCAGGATCCTGGGGCTCAGGCCAATGTTGAACAAAAATTCTCCCTCAGAAGATTGGGAAGGGAAGGAGCGGAGTAGGCAAGAAGCTTCGGGCAGCCTGAAGGTCATCCTCCCCCAGGCTGGGGGCCCGACGGACAGAATCCCTCAGAGACCCCAAGGGGGCAGGCCCAGCCTCAAGGTCGGGCAGTGAACGAAGAGGTATTTTCCTTCCAATTATGGATTGAAGAAGGGGCACCTTTCAGCAACCCCTTCTTGCCGAACTGGAGGGAGAAGTACCACCAGTCCTTCGCGAAGGATGGCGCTTGAAAGTATAGAAGTGCCTAAATAGGGAGAGGGACGGTTGGACCTCGACTACGTGGCAAAGGGAGAGAAATCCTATCAAAAACCTAAAAGAATTCGGGGCCACAGAAGCCAAGGAGATGTCTAAGAAGCGAAGAGGGCGACAACAAAGGAAGGAAGTGGAAGCGGAGTCCGGCACGGAACGCCTCCTGATACAGACAAAAACGACCGGATGGAGGAGTGCTAGCCCGGTCAGAAGGGCTAGGCAGCTCCAGGTCGTACTCCGGAGGAACTCCATACTGAACCCTTATCAGAAGGAGTTCCTCCGGAGTCAGGAACATGGAGTGGCGTCCCGGTGCAAAAACCAGGCGGAGCCCAGCCCCAGACGCGGGTTCGTCTATAGAGCAAGGGACTGGGGGTTTGAGGCGGAAGAACTCCCGGAACTGCAGGGAGCGGAAGAGCCGGACGATATTTTGAGTAGCTTCGAATGAGGGCTCCAAAGATCCCGAAGAAGATGGACAGGATGAAGGGCGAGGGGTCACAGGAAACTAACTCGGAGGAATACAAAAACAACGACAAAGAAGAAGTCCCTAAGCGGTGGGAAGAAGGTTGAAGGTGCTGGAACTAACCTAGATCACTCTGAGGGACCGGAGGGACGAAGACAGGGAGATTTGGAGGGCGCCTACGGCTCGAGAAGATACCAACTGAAACAGGCTCTCGAAGGGAAGGCAGACACTGATAAAACTCTGGAATGGAATAGGGCCCCTAAAGGTGGAAGGACGGGTTTAAATAGACCCTGGATCCGCGCCATGATGATCGCGAATCCTCCCAGGCCAGCCCGCGCCGACACATGTCCCACTCCCCCCGACGGGCGGCTAAAAGCGGCTGACAAATCGGCAGAGCCATTATGGTGCCGTACCTGGGCCAGCGTACCGCAGAAATTTCAAGGGTCCCTTCGTATCGCCCGATTCAAAAGACTCCAGCACGCGCACATTTAATGCCAAAATATATGGGGGCGGCCGTGCGCAGGATTCGAGGGGACAACTTCGGCTATGCCAATCTCTCTGTACTTCTTCATTCGAAATTCAAACTCGAAGTAGGGGACTGGTGTTGGGTATAAAATACCCACAGCCGAAGTTCTCAGCAGAATCAACCCCGAGAGGACTCCGCCCGGACTCCCACGGGAGCCGGACTCCGCCCACGACTCCAACCTCAAGGGGGACTCCGCTCGGACTCCCACGGGAGCCGGGCTCCGTCGCCAACTTCGATGCCGTAAGATCCGTCCGGACTCCTACGGGAGCCGGACTTCGCACCTGACTTTGATTGCAGGGGACTCCCCGGACTCCTCGGGAGCCGGGCTCGCCCGTGACTTCAACTCGAGAGGACTCCGCCGGACTCCCACGGGAGCGGACTCCGCCCACGACTCCAACCTCAAGGGGACTCCGCCCGGACTCCCAGGGAGCCGGCTCCGTCGCCAACTTCGACTGCCGTAAGATCCGTCCGGACCCTACGGGAGCCGGACTTCGCACCTGACTTTGATTCAGGGGACTCGCCCGGACTCCTACGGGAGCCGGGCTCCGCCCGTGACTTCAACTCTGAGAGGACTCCGCCCGGACTCCCACGGGAGCCGGACTCCGCCCACGACTCCAACCTCAAGGGGACTCCGCCCGGACTCCCACGGGAGCCAGGCTCCGTCGCCAACTTCGACTCCGGTAAGATCCGTCCGGACTCCTACGGGAGCCAGACTCGCACCTGACTTTGATTGCAGGGGACTCCGCCCGACTCCTACGGAGCCGGGCTCCGCCCGCGACTTCAACTCCGAGAGGACTCCGCCCGGACTCCCACGGGAGCCGGACTCCGCCACGACTCCAACCTCAAGGGGGACTCCGCCCGACTCCCACGGGAGCCGGCTCCGTCGCCAACTTCGACTGCCGGTAAGATCTCCGGACTCCTACGGGAGCCGACTTCGCACCTGACTTTGATTGCGGGGACTCGCCCGACTCCTACGGGAGTCGGCTCCGCGTGACTTCAACTCCGAGAGGACTCCGCCCGGACTCCCACGGGAGCCAGACTCCGCCCACGACTCCAACCTCAAGGGGGACTCCGCCCGGACTCCCAGGGAGCCGACTCCGTCGCCAACTCGACTGCCGGTAAGATCCTCCGACTCCTACGGAGCCGGACTTCGCACCTGACTGTAATTGCAGGGGACTCCGCCGGACTCCTACGGGGCCGGGCTCCGCCCACGACTCCAACCAAAGGAGGACTCCGCCGGACTCCTACGGGAGCCAGACTCCGTCATCAGCTCCGACCGCTGCCGAACTTCAGCCGACGGATCTGCACTCCCAGGCAGGCCACAATAACGCCACGATCCTGCTCCACTTCCTGCGGTAGATTTGCGCAGCTCCATCACTCCCTGACAGGCCGCAGTAACGGTCACAGCACTGCTCCACTTCCTACGACGGATCCCGCGCAGCTCCACTACTCCCTGGCAGGCCACAATAACGGCCACGATCCTGCTCCACTTCCTGCGATGGATACCGCGTGATTCTCCCATCCGCTGGCAAGTCGTGACAACAGACGCCGCTCCACTCCCCCGGCAGACTCCTCGTGGCACGCCCCGATGATAGCCATGGGTCCACTCCACTACTCTTCGCAGCAAACTCCGCCTGACCCTGGGCAGCCCATTGCCAGACGATTACAGATGTCGCTATCAGGCTACTGCCCCCTCCGCCTATAAAAGGGGGCCCCAGATACGTTATTCAATGAGCTCTAGTTTTTACCTAAAAACTCTGCTAAATTCTCCGTTCGAGCACTCCATTCTTGTTGAGGCAGAGAACTAACTTGAGCGTCGGAGGGTCTTGCCGGAGCAACCCCACCTCCGGTTTAGACTTCCTTTGCAGGTCCCGGCGGCGACCGCGACTCCCTCGACTCCAGCTTCTCCGGCGCAAACGGATTTTTGCACCAACAAGACCTTTGGGGTTCATTATAATCTTAAGAACAATAAGATGTAGCACATAATGAATCAAAAATATCTATTTTGTAAATAATATAAATATTATTTACATGAGTTTGAAAGATAAATTACAATAAACACTCATATGTGATTGGCTTGTAGGATATTATTCTTTCATGTGACACATGAATGAAACATGATTTGGTGAGTACTTTCATGCATTGGATTTAGCCAAGGAGGAGAATTTTTTGATTAGACCTAATGGCTACGTATAAACATACATAGGTTGTATTAAGGTTTTCGTAATGAAAAGAGTGGAATAGAAGATCTTTTCTCCCTAACTCTCCTTCTATCTAGTTTCAAAATGCCAAATCCTAGACACCTTGCTTTGATCTTCTTGGTGGGAGTAACATCCAGATTGTTGGAAATTGTATCCCAAAGCCAATCGTCAGCCTGTTGACGATTGTGCTTATCATTGTAATTGGATATAAATTATTAAATTAATAAATATTATTTAATTTTTTATCACTATGTATATCTCATTTTGAACTCCTATTATGTGATGAAGTTCTTAGGATTATCTGATTCAATATAGGAGGATATATCATTTAGTTTTTAAATCTTAAGTTTATGATCAAATGATATATTATTATTAGAATGATAGCTATATCAAGTATAGATCATTATGTACCATGTATGTTGCTTGTCCTCTTAACCAAGGAGTATAGCATGCAAGTGAGGCATAGGAGTTTATCTCATTGAATGTGACCAATTACTGAGCACTCTGCTGTCAAGAGTAGCTCATGAAGGATATGGATAAAAGTATCCCTCCATTCTAAAATCATCACGGTGACTTGCAAGCAACTTACTATGCTTTGTGCCAGACTATCTGAATTTATAATTCAGTGATGAAAGATTTTTAGGTATAGTCAAGTACTTGCAAAGTCAGTGTGTGAGTCAAGATGAAATTGACTCCGCCTTATAAGTAGGAGTTAATGTATTAGTGTGTTTTAATTTAATAAAACCTTGGCTGGGATAATCTATGTGATGAATTTGAAAATTAAAATATAATGTAGATGATCATATCAGGATTGACAGTTAAATCTTAGGTCATCTTGAGCATTTGGATCAAAGGGATGAATTATACGGTAACCATATACTCATAGATTCTTGAATGATTCTTTGCAATCTTTCGACCTATCCAAACATCGAGTATCATTGCTAGATGGTCATTTTGATTGATATAGAAAGATTATTTCTATACTATCAATTTATGTTCGAACCTATAGGATCGCTCTCAAAAAATATTTCTGACTGATCATTAATAATTAAGAATCGTTAAAGGGTAAAATAGTCAATTTGATTGATGATTAACCTATACAAAAATTCTAATAAATTAATTTATTAATTGTTAATGAGTTATGAAAGGATTGATTAGTAATTAGATTTCTAATTAATTCAGTTCGATTGAGAATTGAAATTTGAATCAAATCTAATTGAATTGGATTCAATTTGGTTATCCGATTAGGTTATGAGATGACCTAATCGCTAAAGGTGTTCGATTCCTAATATGATCAAAACTTGAGCTCGATTAATTTTTGATTTGATTAAAATTTAATTAAAACTATTTATTATCTAATTAGATTAGATTTAGTAGTTCAATTGAATTTAACCTAATTTGGTTGGGTTAAGAATATAATTGGATGTGAAAATAATTCGAACTCGAATCTCTGCATCTCCTTTATCTGTGCCCTCTTATTCTTTATGTGAAAAATATTTTTATGTAATTTTTTCTCATATTCAAAAGCCTTTCCCATATCCTCATCTAAATCTTTTTGAATTTAAAATTGGTTAGTTTAAATTTGAGTTAAAATTGATTTGAATTTGAATGAAAACCTAGAGTGCAAATTGAGTTGGACTCTCCTCTTCATGCCACCACATTTCTCCATGCATAAAGTATTTTGCATGATAGTTTTTGCACCATTCTAATATTGATCGATCCCTCTCTGAGTTTATAAGATGAGAATAAAGTTTAGTTCAAAATTTAATTCAAATTTGATTTGAATTGGTGATAAGGATCAACCAATATTTAAATTTGAATCGAATCTACCTCTTTCTAATCCATATCTTCCATGGGATGCCAACCTTAAAAGGAGATCAGTTTTGTGAAGATTAGAAGTGATTTTTGGTGTGAGAAATGTAAGAGAGGGGATAGGATCAGTTGAGAGTGGGTTGGGCTTCCATGTATGAGAAAAAGAAGAAGTGTTTTTTCTATCGAGCGTGAGCTATGAGTTCTAGGGTTTCATCTCTAGATTTTGTGAGAAGAAAAATACAAGAGTGAGTATTGTCTAATCTTCCACACCATCATCTTCTCATAAAGCTTCATCTTCTAATTTGGAGAAGTCCAGGAGATTTAAAGAAAGAAGCTTGGATCAGCCATCCAGAGCCTTCGACATGAGCTAGCACTCCTGCAAAAGAAGATCCGATCAGAACTTCAAGTGGACGATTTGTAGAGGTCAGATGATCTGTGCAGCTACTCGATATCAGTGAGAGCTTTATACTATACCTACCAGCAATAAAGATTATCGATTTATAAAAAAGTGATGAGTTCGAAACTCTACCGACATAATTTAAAAGTGAGATCAGATTTAGGGCATCGATGTGATCGATGCAGTTTTCTATTTTATATCAATTTTATATATAATTTTTTTATATTATAGATCCTTAATAATAGTTTAGATCTAATCTAAGATATGTTTAGAAGATTAAAATATTTAGTCTTTTATTATTCTGTTGTTAAATTTTAAAAATACATACTTTGAACTACCCATTTTCCCTTTAGATGGTATCAGAAAGAGGTTTCTTATGACATGAATTTTTTGTATATAATCTAATTTTAATTATTTAAATTAGATCTAAATAATTAATTTTGAATCTAAATAGTATAGTAATTGATTGGATAGATCCTCATAGCCATCCGATCATAGGAGAAATTAAGATTTTATTATCCTATTTATCCATTCGATGGGATGTCTTATGGCATGTGGGGTTGCTGCGTGATCTTTTCTATGATAATGAACAATGAAAAAAAATTTAAAATTATATTTTAGATCTAAAATAATATATTATATCTAAAATTAGAGTCTTAATCATTAGATGATTGATTATAAAAATATTTTATAAAATTAAAAACTATTTTCAAACATCAAACTCAAACCCACATCAGTCCAAAACTTAATTGAAAATTAAGAAATCTAGATTTGAGAATCAAAGATCTAAGGCATTAATTTCATAATTCATGGGTTAATGGGTTAGCTCGAGTTAAGTCCATGTAATTGGGTTAGACCTAGGGATAGAAATCATTGGTAACGGATCATGTTAGTAATTGATCAAATCTAATTAAAAGTTAACTCTGATTGGGTCAATTTCTTCTCTTGATCAATTTTAATAGATGTAGTTGGTCAAGTCCATATCTTTGATTAAACCAATATAAACTTTGATCGTAGCTCCGTGATCGAATTCAAGTCTATAAGTTGATCAAATTAAAAATGACTAATCAGTTGGTATCTAAAGTAAGTATGACAGCTTTGATCGGTGGTCATTAATTGAGAGCTACTCGCATAGATTGAGTCTATGTTGAGTTAATGGTATATCCCTCCCATCGATCTCACTTATCTGATCAATATAGTGAATCATGTTTTGATTAGATCGCTTAATGATTGAAGTTGACCCATGCTAATTAGGAAATTAGTGTGACTGATTTAGGTGCCCCTAGTTCAATTATCTTGAGTCCTCTTCATGACTTAGTAAAATCAGTGGAAGGATTTATGGCTGGTTGGTTGGGTCAGCTTTTATCTAATCGTCTTTAATTTAACTTGGTAAAGTCAGTAAAAGGATTAAGATTAACTGGTCAAGTCTTTGTTTATCTCTCAATTAACTAATTAAATCTTCTAACATTGTTAGGTTTTAAAAATGAAAAGGTTATGGTGATAACTAGATTATATCTTCTTATTAAGTTGGGTGATAATGAGTCCAACAGTTTAGATGATCATTCGAGGTGCCACATGTCTGGTGCTCATCTGATCGTTGGAATTATCATTCATAATATGTTATTTTAGTTGTATCTCTCTGATGATAGTCAGACTGGCTGAGCCACACTCAAGCCTAATCACTCGTTTGTTAGATGTACTAAATTCTGCCATGTTAATAATTGGACCTAACCAAAACTTTTAGTGAGGTGCCACATATCTGCTGAAGAGATTTCTAGGATAAAATTGAATACTAAAAATTATTTGATAAAATAATTGGTTAAGAACCTGTCCATGGATACACAAGGGTTGGTCGAGCCACACTCGGGCCCATGTGTAGTCCATATGGATTCTAGTACTACTAAGGAATTAGTATAGTTCCTTGAATTGAAGGTAGAGGCTATCAATTCTAATAAAATAGTGAGAGAACTTTTAAACTAAAATTCATATTTTTAGGCTTCATCAATTCATATACTAATTAGATTTTAGTTTTTCTTTCGTAGTTATGGCCACCACCTTGTCGCTTCGATCACTATTAGATAGTGATAAATTGATGGGATCAAATTTTGATAGCTAGTATCGAAAGCTCAAAGTTATCTTAGAGCATGAATGGATCTTATATGTATTGATTAATCTGGCACCTGAGGAGCCAGTTTTGAACACATATAGCTAGGTCAAAGATACTTATCAGAAGTGGCTCAACGATCGGACTACGATTTGTTATATTATGCTAGAGATGATGAATAATGAGTTTAGCCATTATTTCGAGAATGCTCAGCCATAGAACATGTTGCAAATGTTGAACAAGTCTTTTGGCATATCCGACGATGTTGAGAGGTACAAGACTAGTTATGCCATCTTCAGCGCTTGAATAAGGAAAGGAGCATCAGTCACTGATCATGTATTGTACATGATCGAGATGATTGAGCACCTAAGCAAGCTCAGCTTTCTCCTACATGAGCAGTTGGGGAAAGATACTATTCTAAACTCTCTATCCAAGTCTATCTCCCTTTTCTTACTTATTTTTTAATGACAAATCTGCAGTTAACTATCATGATTTGCTGTGATTGTTGCAAAACTTTGAGAAGGATCACCAGCTTCAAAAGAAATCGGTGAATATTATGGGAGGGTATTCTTTTAGACGTCGATCTTTTAAGAAATGGAAGAAGAACAAGAAAGGGTACAAAGTGCTGGGACACCCAAGCCCAGCCAAACCATGAAATCTATGTCCGACCAAAGTTAGATAGAATACTTCTACTCCAAGAAGCAGGAGCATTAGAAAATAATTATCCTTAATACATTGCCTCCCTAGATCCGAACAGGCCAAGAAAGAAGCAAGTTGTTGCTGGATAAGATAATTATATGATAACATCTTATAATTTTTAATTTATGATTCTACTATCTGGGTATTAGATATTGGAAGCCCTTTTAACATTTGCAATTCATTATAGGGTCTGCAGATTAGTAGGAGATTTGAAGAAGGTAAAAGATTTCTTAATGTTGGAGATGAAAGACCAGTTTCAGTTCTAGCATTAGAGACTATTGAGCTTGTATTCAAGTCTAATGTAATTTTCTAAGTGAATATCAATTTTGTCTTTCCTTTTTATTAAATATTATTTCTGTAGGCCTTTTGGCCATGTATGATTATGAAATTTTAATAAAAAAAATAATTTTAATATCATTATGAATGGTGTTAATGTGATGAATGGATAGCTAAATAATGGTATTTACATATTGTTACAACATGTTAGGCAGCGGTGGAGCTGCAACACAGGCATAGCTGTGGAGATAGGCTACTATGGATCATGGCATAGGTGCTATTGGAGTCAGGCAGTGACAAAGCCACGATAGGGGCACAGCTGGATACAAACGAGTGTGAGACAGACACACGCTGGACTACAGGCAGCTACAGGATTCTGAGGTCCAAATGGAGGCTGTGTAGTACCAGAATCAAGGAGGATACCTTAAAGGACACAGCCTTCAAATTCCTTGGTGATGAAGGCACGTAGCTTGCAGGGTTGATGCACAAGGCATGGTGCGTAGGAGGTTCACTATGGTGTCAGTGGATGCGGATGCATCGGATGCATGAGCATGGAGTACTGAAAGACAATAAGATACTGGAGGGTACCAAGAGACAAGGATTGTGCAGATTGATGGTGTGCAGTTTGCCAAGGCTTGGGGCACCAAGGTAGAGATTTATTGTGCATGTATGATACTCCCAAGCCTTTGGAGGCCATGAGAGGAGTCACCGTGATGATTTTGAGAGGTCAGAATTAGATTTTGGATCCTAAGACTAGGACAAAAGAGGTCCTAAGGTGAAGATCTGTTTCAATAGTAGAGGAGCTGACTTGGATCTGGGTGGAGTCAACTCGATTTGGGTCGAGCCAGCTTGGGGTCCTAAGAGAGCTGAGAGAGCTAGCTCGGATGTCAAATAGAGAGCAGATTTTTGCTAGCACGAGGGTAGCACGATAGTTGAGTTGACTCGAGGTCTGATCGAGCCAGCTCGAGTTATGAATAGAACTATGCATGGATTTTGGTTTTGGTTAGGATTCGTTTTGATCCTAGGGGCCTTGAGAACTTGTTTAGGAGGTCTTAAGGGGGCTAACTTAAGGACTTGGACTAAGATTAATGTTAGTAAATGGGGTAGGCAGCATGTGTAGATTTCAAAACTTTGAAAACAAGCAGTGAAAAATAAATCAGATTAAACCCTTTAACCCCACATTCAAGATACCAGATTTAAACCTATCCAAACCCAGGAGAAAGCACATATAATCATCTAAAATTTAAAAAAATTATGAGATCATATCTCATTACCTTTGTGCGGGTAGAAATTCACCGCTTTTGCTGATCTCAGATTCGTAGAAGATGGAGCCATACACGTATCCAGCCTCTACGGATATCCATCGAGATAATCTCAAACTTTTCTTCTCGTAGAAGATTCTTCTTCTCAAGAAGAACCTTGGTCTTGAAGACTCTAATCAACTCATTTGATCTTAACTGCGAGATCAACTCCTTGATCTGCAGCCTTCTTCTTCTTCTCCTGATCCTTAATCTCTAAGTCACCAGAACTCCTTCTAGGCATGTGGAAGAGAGAGCACCCAACTTTTGGGCATGGAAAGGAAGAAAATGAGAGAGAGGAGGCATGGAGATGGAGAGAGGATAGTTTTCTTGATCAAAAATCAATTTTAAGAAACTTTAGAGACCTCCCTTTAAATAGACATAAGCCCTGACACATGTTAGGAACCCTGTCATCTTAAAAAGATAGATTCTTATCTCATAAGAATTTCTATCTTTTAAATCTGATTTATGCCAAATAAAATTAGATATAAAAGGTAATTAATCAATCCTTTTATGCATGTACAACAGGCATCCTTAGAATACATGTCAGGTGGTTGGGGAGCCAACTCTTGGTGCCCCACAAAGGGATCTCCAGCCATAAGAGATGGGGCATGGACCCCACCCTCTCTCCTTTATACCATGACACATAAGAGGAGGTGGGCCCCTCTAGAATATGGCATCCAATAATTTCCAAAAAAAAATTGCACCACCCATGCATACTTAAAGATAATTAGGAGATAAGGAAGAGATAATGTTAGGACAATTATGCCAACAATTGACTTAATCAAATCCTCTTGGCTTATAATTAAGAGCCCAATTAAATCTAAATAAATTTAGATTAGGTTCAAGGCTATGGACTTGATCAAATCAAAGTCCTGAGAAAAATTAGGTTCAACCATATGCCAGCATAGTTCTCATAAACCTAATAGAGTTTCAATAAACCCTAACCCAAGCCCAATTGACAAATTCGAGATTAAATCTCTTAATGTGTGACCCCATAGGTTTCATTCTATCTGGTAGTGAGATATATTGTGATCTCTATCACAATATCATCGTAACTCTTTTCGATGGATTAGAATATTTTTAATTCTATCCTTCGAGGCCATCGATCATCAAGATGACATCCGATGAGTCTCACAATCCATTAGTGACACCTAGCAGTATGTAGTGATGATCCAAAAGAATGAAAGTATAAATCTTTAGTATATTTATCATATGATTTAGTCCTTCTATCGTGAGTCTTGACTTAACAAAGGTCATGGAGAACTCGTCAAACTCTATCGTCAGTCATACGTTAGATTGGATTGACTCGAGTTCATTTGTGAATCTCATGAAAACTCTGTTCTAGTATTCACGCTTGCTTGACCAAAGACTTTCTGAACTCAATCTTATAGATCACATAAGACTTCTCCTTTTCTATCAAGATCGATAGATTCTATCTAGGTGCATCCTACTCCAAACAGTGAACCTGAACCTACTAAACCAACATACACAGCAAGGATCCGAATGGCTAGGGACCAAAAAATATGCAGTCAAACTCAGTAGCCTCGCTGCAAATAGTCAATGTCACCATAGGTCAAAAGACCATTCACATCACTGTAGCATCGAGAAGACCATTGACGAGTGATAGACATCCATGTGATTTTCATATTGGTGATACTCAGTGCAAGTTGTTCTCTAACAACCACTTGCACCTTTACCCCGGTGTCTCTACATCGCAGACCCAAGACTCATCTGCCTACAAGGGAGGTGAACCATGTACTGATCTCAAATGGATTGATCACTGTTCTCTATGATGATTCTTTGATCGAGAGCATTTAGAAATTAACCACTAATTAATGTATGTCTCAAATTTTTAACTCTTTAAGAATATATAAAAATCATCTTTGTTAATTTTTAGGACAAATCATGGACACATAAGCATGATTGGAATGAAAAAACTTTTTATTTATAATAAAAGTATTACAAGTACAAGTTTAGATCCTGAAAATATTAATGTGTCAGTCAACAATTGGCTTCTAGGCACAAATCCCACAAACTCCCACTTAACCTAAAGCTAATTGGCCATATACCTTAGACCCATCTTCTCAAGGTGAGCTTTGGTCTTCTGCTGGCTGAGAGGCTTGGTTAGCAGGTCTGCCACATTTAGCACAGAGTCGACTCTTTGCACCTCGACGAACTTCTTCTCGAGGTATTTGCATATGATGTGAAATTACTGCTCTATGTGTTTAGACTTTGGTGAGACCTGAGCTCTTTAGCAAGGGCTATGGTATCGTTGTTGTCACAGTACAGTGTAATGGCATCTGATGGCATCACACCCAGCTGGCAACGAACTTCTTGAACCAAAAGACTTCCTTAGCAGCCTCAGAGGCATCGATGTACTTGACTTCCATGATCGAATCTACAATAATCGACTGCTTGGAACTCTTCCAGCTAAACCACACCACCATTACACAAGAAGATACACTCTGATGTAGACTTTATATCATCAACATCAGCCATAAAGTTTGAATCAGTGTATCCCTCAACTTTCAACTCCATCCTTCACTAAAGACCAACATTAAATCCTTAGTCCTTCTCAAGTACTTAAGGATATTTTTAACAGCAATCTAGTATTCTTCGTTTGGATTCGCCTAATATCTACTCGTGACACTCACGACAAGTGCTATATCAGGATGTATACATAACATGGCATACATGAGGCTCCTTATTATTGAAGCATAAGGGATCTTGCTCATGCACTGGATCTCCTCACTTGTGTCGGGACACATCTTTTGGAGAGATGAATGCCATGTCTAAGGGGCAAAAGATCCCTCTTGGAGTTTTTCATGCTGAATCTCTTCAGTACCTCCTCTATGTACATATGCTGTGAGAGTCCTATCATTCTCTTAAATCTATTTCTATTGACCTTTATACTAAGAATGTAGGAAGCTTCTCTTAGATCTTTCATGGTGAACTCTTTCGACAATCATACTTTAATTGATGTCAGCATGAAATATCATTCCCAATCAGGAGGATGTCATCTACGTACAATATAAGGAATGTGACAGTGCTCTCACTGATCTTTTTATACACACATGGCTCCTCCTTATTTTTAATAAAATTAAATATTTTGATCACATCATTGAAATGAGTGTTCCAACTCTGAGATACTTGCTTGAGTCATATATGGACCTTTGCAGCTTGCAGATCTTGTGATCACTATCACTGGATGTGAAACCCAAAGACTGCTCCATATAGATATCTTTCTCAAGATATCCATTTAAGAAGGCAATTTTCACATCCATCTGCCAAATTTCATAATCATAAAATACTGCTATGGCAAACAGAGTATGGATGGATTTCAGCATGGCTACAGGAGAAAAAGTTTCATGATAGTCGATGCCTTTGTGTTGACTATAACCTTTCACAACTAGCCTTGCCTTATAGGTCTCTACCTTACCATCCGACCAATCTTTCTTTTGTAAATCTATTTACACCCAATAGATATAATACCTTCAGGTGGATCTACCAAGGATCAAACCTGGTTGGAATGTATGAAGTCAATTTCTGACCTCATCACCATCCATTTCTCAGACTTTACATCTAATATTGCCTCATCATAGGCTTTGGGATCATTCCTAATGTCCCTATCTCCCATAATGAATACTTCTCCTAAATCCTCTGTAAGAATACCTAAGTATCTTTCAGAGGATGGGAGACTCTACTTGATCTACGAGTAAAGGAGGTATCACATCTACTGGCTCATTATGGGTTTAGATTCTCAGACTCGATACTCTTAAGAGACTTTCTCTTCGAGCTCAATCTTCTCCCACTGCCTCCATCTTGGATAAACTCTTTTTTTAGAAATACGGTATGATGGCTCACAATCACATTGTGATCTTCATGAAGATAGAAGTAGTATCCCATGATTTTCTTATAAAACGAGCTTTAAAGGACCTAACCTCTAACTTGTCTGCCTGCTATCTCTTGACATGGGCCAAACATCCCCAAATCTTGAGATACCCAAGGGTTGATTTCTTACCATGCCATAACTCATATGGTGTGGTAGGAATAGATTTAGAGGGAATTTGATTCAAGAGATGAATCGCAGACAGCAAAGCATGTCCCCAAAGAAAGTTAGAAAGATCTGTGAAGCTCATCATGGACTGAACCATATCCAATAGGGTTCGATTCCTCCTTTCGGATACCCCGTTGAGTTGAGGTATCTCTAAGGTATCCATTGTGAGACTATGCATTGTCCTTGAGATAGACCCAAAATTTTTACTAAGGTATTCTTCTCCTCGATCTGATCGAAGAATCTTTATGGGTTTTTGATCTATTTTTCTACTTCATGTCTGAATTCTATAAACTTTTTAAAGACTTCAGACTTTCGATGCATCAGATACACAAATGCATACCGTGAATAATCATCGATAAAGGTTATGAAGTAGATATAGCCACTCCTAACTTTTACATCAAATGGACCACATACATCAGTATATACCAAGGCTAATATCTCAGTGGCTCTTCCCCTTATCCAATAAAGGGTAGCTTGGTCATTTTTCTTTGAAGACATGATTCACAGACTGGATAAGATTTGAAAGTCAATGGTCCAAGAAGACTATCTTTCTCCAGTTTGTTGAGTCTGTCCTCTTCAATATGGCCTAGCCTAAGGTGCCACAGATACTTTTGGTTGATCCTATCTCTAGATCTCTTAGACCCTATGACATTCACTATTTGCTCATTAATGTTTACATATGTATCAGTATGCAAATGGTAAAGACTGTCAATCAAGAAAGCACGTGCCATAAATTTATTTTCAAAATAAATAGAATACATGTCTTTATTGAAATAGAAATTATAATTATCTTGTACCAGCACAGAGATAGAAATCAAATTTTTACTGGCTACAGGTATAAAGTAACAGTCTTTTAAAAATAAACTAAATCATAATGATAGTTGCAGAAGGTAGGTTCTGACGATCACAGCAGCAATCTTTGCTCTATTGCTGACTCGGAGAGTGATCTCATCTTCTCTCAGCTCCCTAACTTCTTCAAGATCCTGCATTGAAGTGGACAAATGAGTACTTGAACCAGAATCAAAAATCCAACTAGAAGAAGTGGAAACCATTAGGTTAGTTTCTATAATAAGCAACTCAGAGGTACCTTTAAAAAGCCCATCCTGTTAATTTATGCCCTAGAAGCTAATTGTTGACTGACACATTATATATTTTCAGGGCTTAAACTTATACTTGTAATACTTTTATTATAAATAAAAGACTTTTTCATTCCAATCATGCTTATGTGTCCATCATTTATTCTAGAAATTAACAAAGATGATTTTTGTATATTTTTAAAGAGTTAAGAATTTGAGATATATATTAATTAGTGATTAATTTTTAAATACTCTCGATTAAGGAATCATCATAGAGGATAGTGATCAATCCATTTGAGATCGATGCACAGTTCACCTCCCTTGTAGGCAGATGAGTCTTGGGTCTGCAGTGTACAGACACTGGGTGAAGATGTAGGTGATTGTTAGAGAATAATTTACACTGAGCGTGATCAACACAAGAACCATATGGATGTCTACTCACTCGTCAGTGGTCTTCTCGATGCTGCAGTAGTATAAGTGGTCTTTGACTTACGACGATATTGACTATTTGTAGTGAGGCTACTGAGTTTGACTGCATATTTTTTGATCCCTAACCATTCGGATCTTTACTGTGTATGTCAGCTTCAGTAGGTTCAGGTTCACTGTTTGGAGTAGGATGCACTTGATAGAATCTATCGACCTTGGTAGAAAAAGAGAAGTCCTATCTGATTTGTGAGATTGAGTTCAAAAAATCTTTGGTCAAAGCAAGTGTGAATATTGAAAAAAAAAAATTTATGAGATTTATAATTGAATTCGAGTCGAGCCAATCTAACATATGACTGACGATGGGGTTTGATGAATTCTCCATGACCTCATCAAGTCGAAACTCACGATAGAAAGACTAAATCATACGATAACTGTATCTAAAGATTCATACTTTCATTCTACTGGGTTGTCACTACATACTGTCAGATGTCACTGGTGGATTGTGAGACTCATCGGACATCATCGTGATGATCGATGCCCCTTAAAGGATTATTATTGAAAATATTCAAATCCATCGAAAAGAGTTTCGATGATATTGTGATAAAGATCATAATATATGTCACTACAAATAGAATAGAACCTATGGGATCACACATTAAGAGATTTAATCTCGAATTTGCTAATTGGACTTATGAAGTTCTAATTGGGTTAGGATTTATGGATACTCTATTAGGTTTATGAGAACCATGCTAACACATGGTTAAACTTAATTCTTCTCGAAACTTTGACTTGATCAAGTCCATAGCCTTGAACCTAATCTAAATTCATTTGAATTTAACTGAGTTCTTAATTATAAGCCCAAAAGGATTTGATTAGGTCAATTAGTTGGCATAATTATCTTAATATTATCTCTTCCTTATCTCCTAATTATCTCTAAGTATGCATGTGGAATAGATGGAAGAATGGGTGGCATAATTTTCTCTTTTTGAAAATTATTGGGCACCATATCCAAGAGGGGCCCACCCCTTCTTATGTGTCATGGTGTGGAGGAGAGAGCGTGGGGTCCATGCCCCATCTCTTATGGCTGGAGATCCCTTTGTGGACCACCTGACATGTATTCCATGGATGCCTATTGTACAAGCTTAAAAGGATTGATTAATTACCTTTTATATCTGATTTTATTTAGTATAAATTAAATTTAAAAAGTAGAGGATTCTTATAAGATAAGGATCTACCTTTTTAAGATGACAGGGTTCCTGATATGTGTCAGGACTTATGTCTATTTAAAGGGAGGTCTCTAGGGTTTCTTAAAATTGATTTTTGATAAAAGAAAACTTTTCTCTCTCCATCTCCACACCTCCTCTCTCTCATTTTCTTCCTTTTCATGCTCAAAAGTTGGGTGTTCTCTCTTCCACATACCTAGAAGGAGTTCTGGTGACCTAGAGATCAAGGGTCAAAGAGAAGAAGAAGAAGACTGCAGATTAAGAAATTGATCTTATAGTTAAGATCAAAGGAGTTGATCAGAGTCTTCAAGGCTAAGATTCTTCTTGAGAAGAAGAATCCTCTATAAGAAGTTAAGTTTGAGATTGATCCCAGTGGATATTCGTAGAGGTCGGACATGTGTGCAGTGCCACCTTCTACGAATCTGAGATCATCAGAAGTAGTAAATTTTATCCGTACAAAGGTAATGAGATATGATCTCATAATTTTTCTAAATTTTAGATTGATTATATGTGCTTTCTCCTGGGCTTGGGTAGGTTTAGATCTGATATCTTGCATATGAGGTTAAAGGATTTAACCCAATTTATTTTTTGCTGCTTGTTTTCAAAGCTTTAAAATCTACACATGCTACCTACCCCGTATACGAACAGCGATATCAGAGCACCAAGTTTTTGAAAACACATATGATCTAGTTTTTAGGTTAGATCTAAAAATTTTAATGATTTAAAATTAATTTTGTGTGATATAAGGTTGTTTTAGTATAGGGTTTACCTCCTATACTACAAAGATTTTTCTAACATAAGATTGATTGATTTTGAAAATTATTTTAAAATAATTAAATCAAATCTTTTAGATCTAAAAAGATCATGATGAGTGAGTAGATATCCATGTAATTTCTCGTATTGGTTACACTCAGTGTAAGTTATTCTCTAACAACCACCCGCATCCTCACCCTAATATCCCTATACTACAGATCTGAGACTTATCCACCCTACAAGGGAGGTAAACTGTACATTGATCTCGAATGGATTAATCACTATCTTCTATGATGATCTTTTGATCGGGAGCATCTAAAAATTAACCACTAATTAATGTATGTTTCAAATTTTCAACATATTGAGAATATATAAAAATTATTTTTGTTAATTTTAAGACAAATCATGGAAAATAAACATGATTGAAATGAAAAAATCTTTTATTAATAATAAAAATATTACAAGTGCAAGTTTAAGCCTTGAAATTACAAAATGTGTTGGCCAACAATTGACTTCTAGATCACAAATCTAACAAACTCTCACTTGACCTAAAGATAATTGGCCATATACCTAAGATCCATCTTCTCAAGGTGAGCTTTGGTCTTCTACTGGCTGAGAGGCTTGGTTAGCAAGTTCACCATATTTAATGCAGAGTTGACCCTCTGTACCTCGACGAACTTCTTCTCAAGGTATTCACATACGATGTAAAACTATCGCTCCATATACTTAGACTTCTTGTAAGACCTAAGTTCCTTAGTGAGAGCTATGATACCATTGTTGTCGCAATGCAGTGCAATAGCATCTGATGGCATCACACCCAGCTCCATAATAAATTTTTTGGACCAAAAAGCTTCCTTAGCAGCTTTAGAGGTGACGATATACTCAGCTTCCATGGTCGAATCTTAATGACCAGCTACTTGAAACTCTTTCAACTAACTGCACCATCATTACCCAAGAAAATATATCCCAATGTAGATTTTTTATCATCGACATCAATCATAAAGTCTGAATCGATGTGTCCCTCTACTTTTAGCTCCGATCCTCTTCCAAAATCATAAATAAATTTTTAGTCCTTTTCAAATACTTAAGGATTTTTTAATAGCAATTCAATGTTCTTCACCTGAATTCGCTTGATATCTGCTCGTGACACTCACAGCAAAGGCTATATCAGGTCATGTTCATAACATGGTATACATGAGACTCTCTATTGCTGAAGCATAAAAAATCTTACTCATGCGTTGAATCTCCTCAGATGTGTCAAGATATATCTTCTTAGAGAGATGAATACCATGTCTAAGGGATAAAAGATCTCTCTTAGAGTTTTTCATGCTGAACCTCTTCAGCAGCTCTTCTATGTACATTCACTGTGAGAGTCCTATCATCTTCTTAGATCTATCTCTATAGATCTTATATCAAGAATATAGAAAACTTCTCCTACATCATTTATGGCAAACTCTTTAACCAATCATATTTTGACCGATGTCAGCATGGAAATATTATTCTTAATAAGGAGGATGTCATCCACATACAATACAAGAATGTGACAGTGCTCTCACTGATCTTTTTTGTACACACATGGCTTCTTATTTTTTTATGAAATCAAATATTTTGATCATATTATTAAAGTGAATGTTCTAACTCCAAGATGCTTGCTTGAGTCTATATATGGATCTTTGCAACTTGCAGATCTTATGATCACTATCACTAGATATAAAATCCAAAGTGATACGATCTCGATGTTGTCGTTAGGACATCATGATTATCAATCAAATTTCGACTTCAATAAAAATTAAAAGCACGTAGAAAGTAGTAAGTCGTGTCGAATCCATAAAGAAGGCAGGATTTTGATTTGAAATCTTTGATTTTACAAAAAAAAATAAAATTTTAGAAAAAGCAATTTAAGTCAAAAAATAAAAATTAAAAGTATAAAAAATAAATTAGGTACTAAGATTTACTAACTAGATTCTAGCATCTACTTACAATAAAATAAATAATAAAAATTTAAAGAGTATAAAAAATAAATTGATATAAGATCTACTAATTAGATCCTAGCATTTACATGCAAAAAAATAAAAGACAAAATTTAAAGTGCAGAAAAATAATTTTTTCATTAACTAGAATTGAAATTCAAGTATAAAAAATTTAAAAATAATAATAAAATAAAATAAAAATAAATATAATAAAGATCTAAAGTTGATCAGTCCACCTCATCGGAAAGATGGTTGATGACCCTCCACCTTCCATCGTACTCCATAGAGCAAACTAATTTTTCTCTTCTTTTTCTTGGATCCCTAAAGTTATTTTATTTTTTTTTCTTACTTTCTACTGATTTTTTTTGCTCCCTGATTATTCTTGAACCCTCTATTTATAGATAAATTTTTATATTTTTTTGGTAGAAAAAAGAGTCTAAAACCCTTAAAAATCATATTAATCCTTTAGAAATATTTCTGACCATCAGATCAGGCTTGAACCACCCAGATCTGATCAAAATCCATAGTTTTAATCCTTCTCTTAGTCAGATTCATTCTCAGCCATCCGATCTGGGTTTTGATGAAGTTCTGACTGTCGGACAGTAAAAGATCTCCTATTCAAAGTTGGGAACATCCTCAGCCATTCGATTACTTGATGGATCATTTTTAGGCCATCGGATTGTGCAAAAACCCCTCTTATAAATCGACAATGGATGCTGACCGTCGGATCGAGTTGGATGAATTTTAGCCATTGGATCGCATCTAGAATCCTTCTCTCATTGTGAGCCGCACCTATGGATCGCATGAAGTTTCCTGTGGACCGCGCCCTATTTCTGTGGATCGAGCAGCCGGTCCACCATACATTGGAGGTCTTTTTTAAGCTTTTTTAAGGGTATTTTGGCTCATTTTTACTTCGATTTTTGCCTGAAAAATTGAAAAAAAATATGCATTAAATTTTTAAAAATTTTTCATCATTTTGATTCTTAAATTGCTCAATTGATTGACATCTATCTTTAATAAATATGCTCTAATTTTATTTTTTTTAAATATTTATTTTTGTAAAAAAATTCAATTTATTAATGAAATTAGATTTTTAAGAAGATATTAGCACCATAAATTATCAAAAATACCTACAATAAATATAAAAATATGTCACTTATCACACCTCCCAACTTGAACTTTGCTCGTCCTCGAGTAAAGAAAGAATTTAGAATCAAGTATCGTTTAACTTAAAATCTCAAATTTTATCAAATAATTTTCAAAAGGGCCACTGATGTTCAGTAGAGTGTAAATGAGGTATGTCATTGGGGTATTAATACTAATCAATATGAGAGTTAAATTAAGAACACTAAACTTTTTTTGAACTTTTTCAAATTATTCCTACCTTTATCTCCAAATCATTAACCTTCATATAGACAAGTATATTGTTACTTCCGTCCTTTATTTATTGATTGATTTTTTTTTTATTTTTTTTTAATATTGTACTACTATTGAGTGTCTTAATCCCTTAAGCTTTCTGTTTGACCCATGTAGTGAGTTTTCAGCCAATGACTCCCAAACCAGACGGCTTTAGGGCACTAAGTATAGAATACCCCTCGGACTTACCCGAATCAAACAGGCTATAAGTTAAAACTAGCTTTACAACAAAGCTTCTTTGCCTTTCATACCTTTTAATGCGAAACTCAATACTTGCTTAGACAAAGAGGCTCGATTACTCAGCATGAAGTACTTAAAAATATTTTTTTTATTTAAATATATGAGAAATATATAGTTACTCTACACAAGCCCATAGAAGGTAAACTCTTCTTTGATGCTGGTAGAAAAATTTAGAAATACTCAAAGAAAACTGTTTAAGTTCTAAGCTTAACTCTTTATTGAGTTTTTTTAATACATGATCCCTCAATATCTCATAAATTCTCTAATCTGTACATCAGTTTTTTTAAAAAAATATATGGTTTAACTCGATTCTTAAGTGTAATCAGGTGCTTAAATACTAAATACTAATTTACTTGAGGACTTAAAAAATTTAAAAATTTTTATTATCCATTTTGTTGCCAATCTTCAGAATGTATTGCACATCCCCGACAACGACGCCAAAAATTGATACGATCAAGATGCTATCGTTAGGACACCATGATTATCAATCAAATTTTGACTTCAATAAAAATTAAAAATATATAGAAAGTACTAAGTCGGATCGAATCCACAGATAAGACAGGATTTTAATTTGAAATCTTTGATTTTGCAAAAAAAAATTGAAGAAAATAATTTAAGTCAGAAAATAAAAATTAAAAGTATGAAAAGTAAATCAGGTACTAAGATTTACTAACTAGATCCTAGCATCTACTTATAATAAAATAAATAATAAAAATTTAAAGAGCATAAAAAATAAATTGGTACTAAGATCTACTAATTAGATCCTAGCATCTACGTACAAAAAAATAAAAGATAAAAATTTAAAGTGCAGAAAAATAAATTTTTCATTAACTAGACTTAAAATTCAAGTATAAAGAATTTAAAAATAATAATAAAATAAAATAAAAATAAACTGTAACAAAGATCAGAAGTTGATCAGTCCAACCTCATCAAGAAGATGCTTGATGATCTCTCCACCTTCCGTCGTACTCCATAGAGCGAATCGATTTTTCTCCTCCTTTTCTTTGGATCCCTAAAGCTATTTTATTTTTTTCTCTATTTTTTCTCACTTTCTACTATTTTTTTTGCTCCCTAGACTTATTCTCGGATCTCCTATTTATAGATGAATTTTTTATTTTTTTTGATAGGAAAAGGAGTCCTAAAATCCTTAAAAATCATATTAATCCCGTTAGGAATATTTTTGGCCGTTGGATCAGGCTTAAACCACCCAGATTTGATCAAAATCTATAGTTTTAATCCTTCTCTCAGTCGGATTCGTTCTCAGCTATCCGATCTGGGTTCTAATGAAGTTCTGGCCGTCGAATTATGCAAAAGATCTCCTATTTAAAGTCGGGAACATCCTCAGCCGTCCGATCACTTGATGGATCGCTTCTAGGCCATCAGATCGTGCAAAAATTCCTCTTATAAATCGATAATAGATGCTGACCGTCAGATCTAGGTCGAGATGAATTTCAGCTGTTGGATCGTACCCAAAATCCTTCTGTTGCTGTGAGCCATGCCTGTGGACCACGTGAAGTTTCCTGTGGATCGTGCCCTATTTCTGTGGATCGAGCAGCTGGTCCACCGTGCACCAAGATCTTTTTTAAGCTTTTTTAAGGGTATTTTGACTCATTTTTGCTTCATTTTTATCTGAAAAATTAAAAAAATATGTATTAATTTTTTAAAAATTTTTCATCATTTTGGTGCTTAAATTGCTCAATTGAATTAACATCTATTTTTCATAAATATGCTCTAATTTTATTTTTTTTAAAATTATTTATTTTTATAAAAAAATTTAATTTATTAATAAATTATTTTCTAAAAAATATTAGCATCATAAATTATCAAAAATATCTACAATAAATATAAAAATATGTCACTTATCACACCCTCCAACTTGAACTTTGCTCGTTCTCGAGTAAAGAAAGAATTTAGAATCAAGTACCATTTAACTTAAAATCTCAAATTTTATCAAACAATTTTCAAAAGGGCCACTGATGTTCCGTAGAGTATAAATGAGGTATGTCATTAAGGTATTAATACTAATCAATATAGAGTTAAATTAAGAATACTAATTTTTTTTTAATTTTTTTCAAATTATTCCTACCTTTATCTCTAAATCATTAACCTTCATATAGACAAGTATATTGTTACTTCAGTCTTTCATTTATTGATTTTTTTTTTTTATTTTTTTTAACGTTGTACTGCTATTGAGTGTCTTAACCCCTTAAGCTTTCTGTTTGACCCATATAGTGAGTTTTCAGCCAATGACTCCCAAACCAGACGACTTTAGGGCACTAGGTATAGAATACCCTCTGATCTACTTGCTCGAATCAAATAGGCTACGAGTTAAAACTAACTTTACAACAAAGCTTCTTTGTCCTTCATACTTTTTGATACGAAACTCAATGCTTGCTTAGGCAAAAAGGCTCGGTTACTCAGCATGAAATACTTGGAAATTTTTTTTTATTTAAATATGTGAAAAAATATATAGTTACTCTACATAAGCCCATAGAAAGTAAACTCTTCTTTGATACTGGCAGAAAAATTTAGAAATACTCAAAAAAAACTATTTAAGTTCTAAGCTTAACTCTTTATTGAGTTTTCTTAATACTTGATCCCTCAATATCTCACAAACTCTCTAATCTGTACATCAATTTTTTTAAAAAAATATGTAATTTAACTCGATTCTTAAGTATAATCAGGTGCTTAAATGCTAAATACTAATTTATTTGAGGACTTAAAAAAATTTAAAAATTTTTATTATGCCCTCCCAACTTAATCGACATTGTCTCAATGGAGTAGGAAAAATAAAGGATGCATGCAAGAAGAAAGAAAAGGAGAGATACCACCTGATCCATAAGTTTTTTCAAAATTGATTTTCCCCCCATCTTAGTCAAGATTATCTTCAGATCCCTACAAAAGATACTAAGTAAGACTTGATTGACCTAAACAAAATATAAAAGATAGCAAAAAATATAAAATTAATAATTGAAAACTGGGTTGCCTCCTAGGAAGCGCTAAGTTTACCGTCTTCAGCCGACCATACTGATTCTCTCACCTATCCCATGTCGAATATTGGATTGATAAATTTTAATGATTTTAGATTGCTAATCTCAGGAAGATGGTCTATAATAAATTTTAATATTTTATTATCAATTTTTAAAAAGTAGTTCACATCTTCATTTTTAATTTTAGAAAGATAGTTCACAAACCCATTCATAGACCTTTGTTTATCGAGAATTTCTCTTATTTATTTTTCTAAAATACTCATGAATTGAATTTTTGGGTTAGGAGTTGAGTTTGAAGTAATAGGTACTGGAAGGGTATCTTTTGATTTTAAACATGTGTTCTCAAGTGTGATCAAAGATAATTTTAATTCTGAAAGAGATGGTAATTCTAAAGTAGAAGAACTGACTTCTAAGACTGAAGAAAATAGGACTCTTGATGGATATATCTTGGGTAACTCATCCACTCTCTTCTTTTCTTCACTTAGATCAATAACAATTCGGACTCAGGTTCTTCTATTGGGTTAGTCTCAGTACTAATCTCCTCTTCTAAATTTTCTTTTTGGCTAGCATCAGTACTAGCCTCTTTCATCTGGACTTGATATGGGTCCTTAAGAATCCTATCACTTTTAAGCTCAAAAATTACTTTGTCATTTTCAAATTAAAGATTCTTAAGTGGAATATTGGATTGATGACTAGGTCCAGGTGGTTGTGGATCGGTGGGTTATTTTTAAGATTCGATATTGATTGGCTCGGTAATTGATCTAGTTCTCTCCTCATGGTAGATTCAGCTAATTGACCTATGTGTGCTTCTAGCCTAGCGAGGGATTACTGTTGGGTCATGATCATTTGTTGAAGTTGGCTAAATCTATCGTCAGCTAGAGGGTCTGTTAAGGAGGTGGATATGAAAGCTGATTGTAATAGGATGGCTGAGTAGGCTGTCCTCTATTATAAGCATAATTTTGATATTGGGGCCTATTCTGAAAGTTCTGCACAGAAAAAATTTAGGTCTGAGCCTAAGTCTGTTGGGGTCTCTAAGAAAAATTAAGGTGGTTCCTCCAATCTTGGTTATATGTATTTAAGAATGGGTATTGAAGGATTGGAGTAACCTTGAATAGTTTGAACTTGTTCTTAGATGAAAGGTGAAAACTATATAGCAGTAGGACATTCACTAACATGATGGGCTAGGTTAGCACAGATAGAATAAATCTCCTAATAATTAGAAGGTTATGTATATTGCACAAGAGATTGTAGATCTAAGGCTAGGCATTTATCTATAAAAAGGTCACTTTATCTAATTTTTAGACTAGCAGGTTTAAATCAACCTCAGGACTAGAGTCAGAATATTTGATCCCATAGAATGATGGAAACATCGATAAATTATACATGGAAGGAATAAAATATTCTCCATCTGCTTAGGTAGTTCTCAAAATTTTCAACCATTTGATTTTCAAGTTTAATATTAATCAGTCATTCAATTTCAAGATTAGGTTCAACTAGGTCAGAAAAAATTATACCGTGCATGTATGAGTGCAAACCCTAATATGTGTGTTGTTGAGATTTTTTTTTTAAGAAAAAGGAGGAGAAAAAGAAGAGAAAAGAAAGAAAGAGAAAAGTTCTAAAGGTGAGATCCTTAAAAAAGTCTTAGACCTAAAGACGTAAGATGAAAAAATTAGTTATGGTTAAGTGTTAATTGCAATCAAGTTAGCAAATAGTTAAACCTAGACACCAACGGATTTCTTAGATCTAATAGTTTGATGTAAAGTGGCTTAGTCTAGATACAAATTAAGTTTGTTCTTATTTCCTTCAACTAGCCAGGTAAGAGGTGAGGTCGTGGGGGTCCTTCCGTTGCTTGCCTTAGGCACCAATTAAATTAGCCAGATAAGCTAATGGAACCAATTAAATAACCACGAGTCCACTTAGACAGAGCCTTTGTAACCTCTAGCCTTAGACACTAGTTTTAGGGGTGAGTCTGAACTTACTTTATACTTGACTTGACCACAATACTCAAACTGAACTCAATTGATCCTAGGAGACTTGATTTTAGTTAGGTTTGGTTAATGCAGGATGCTGGTTGGTTGTTTTTGGGCTAAAAAGGTGATGAAATCCCCATCTTATCTTGTTTGGGTGTTGCCCTTAAATTGATTTGAGATGAATATGCATAACCAATTTCAAACGAGGAGTTCTATGCAACTAAATTAGATGCATGAAACTAATAAACTTGAAAGCTTACCTTATCTCCAGCGATCACCAAAAGAAAATCTAAGTTGATGAATGCTTCTAACAATTAAGTTTCTACTCTTGTCATACAATTTTTATTAAGTTTATGTGGATGAATTTTAGTTAATTTAAAAAAAAATAGTAATTAATACTAAAAAAATAGTTAGGATTAGGGTTAGGATTGATCTCACCAAGCAAAATTGAAAGCTTTCTATCTCTTTTTTAATTTTTTTCTCTATAAAAAAAAAGAAAATTAAAAAATTAGTAAGTTAAATTGATAAAAAAATTAAAAAAATCAAACATTAAAATTGTTGTCTTCTCTGACAATGACATCAAAAATTGATACGATCGCAATGTTGTCGTTAGGACACCATGATTATCAATCAAATTCTAACTTCAATAAAAATTAAAAATATGTAGAAAGTAGTGAGTTGGGTTGAATCTACAGAGAAGGCAGGATTTTAATTTAAAATTTTGATTTTACAAAAAAAATAAAATTTTGGAGAAAGCAATTTAAGTCGGAAAATAAAAATTAAAAGTGCAAAAAATAAATTAGGTACTAAGATTTACTAACTAGATCCTAGCATCTACTTACAATAAAATAAATAATAAAAATTTAAAGAGCATAAAAAATAAATTGATACTAAGATCTACTAATTAGATTCTAGCATCTACGTGCAAAAAAATAAAAGATAAAAATTTAAAGTATAAAAAAATAAATTTTTCATTAACTAGAATTGTAATTCAAGTACAAAGAATTTAAAAATAATAATAAAATAAAATAAAAATAAACTGTAACAAAGATCTGAAGTTGATCAGTCCAGTCTCGTCAGAAAGATGGTTGATGATCTCTCCATCTTTCATCGTACTCCATAGAGTGAACCGATTTTTCTCCTTCTTTTTCTTGGGTCCCTAAAGTTATTTTATTTTTTTTCTATTTTTTTTACTTTCTACTAATTTTTTTTGCTCTCTAGACTTAGTTTCAGACCTCCTATTTATAGATAAATTTTTATATTTTTTTGATAGGAAAAAGAGTCCTAAAACTCTTAGAAATCATATTAATCCCTTTAAGAATATTCCTGACCGTCGGATCAGGCTTGAACCACCCAGATCTGATCAAAATCCACAGTTTTAATCCTTCTCTCAGTCGGATTCATTCTCAGCCATCCGATCTGGGTTCTGATGAAGTTTTGGCTGTCGGATCGTGCAAAAGATCTCCTATTCAAAGTCAGAAATATCCTCAACTGTCCGATCGCTTGATGGATCACTTTTGGGCCATCGGATCGCACAAAAACTTCTCTTATAAACCGACAATGGATGCTGACCGTCAGATCTGGATCGGGATGAATTTTAGTCGTTGGATCGCATCTAGAATCCTTCTCTCACTGTGGGCCACGCTTGTGGACCACGTGAAGTTTTCTGTAGATCGCACCCTATTTCTGTGGACTGAGCAGCCGATCCACCATGCATCGGAAGACTTTTTAAAGCTTTTATAAGGGTATTTTGGCTCATTTTTGCTCTAATTTTTGCCTGAAAAATTAAAAAAAATATGTATTAAATTTTTCAAAAATTTTTCATCATTTTGGTGCTTAAATTACTTAATTTAATTAACATCTATTTTTCATAAATATACTCTAATTTTATTTTTTTTTAAATTATTTATTTTTGTAAAAAAATTTAATTTATTAATGAAATTAAATTTTTAAGATGATGTTAGCACCATAAATTATCAAAAATATCTATAATAAATATAAAATTATGTCATTTGTCACAAAGACTGCTCGATATAGATATCTTCCTCAAGATATCCATTTAGGAAGATAGTTTTTATATCTATCTACCAAATTTTATAATCATGAAAGGCTGGTATCACAAGCAAAGCACGAATGGATTGGTCATGGGTAAAAATTTTATGATAGTCAATACCTTCACATTGACTATAACCTTTTACAACTAGCTTTATCTTATAGGTCTCTATCTTACCATCTGATTTAATTTTTCTTTTGTAAATCTATTTATACATAATAGGTACAATACCTTCAGGTAGATCTACTAAGGACCAAACCTAGTTGGAATGCATGGAGTCAATTTTTGACTTCATCACTCCCATCCATTTTTCAGAGTCTATATCTAATATTACCTCATCATAGGTCTTGGGATCATTTCTAACGTCTCTATCTTCTATAAGGAATGTTTCCTCTAAATCCTCTATAAGAATATTTAAGTACCTTTCAGGAGAATAAAAAATCTTGCTTGATCTACAAGGTGGAGGAGGTATCACATCTACTGGCTCATTACTGGGTTCAAGTTCTTAGACTCGATGCTCTTTAGAGACTTTCTCTTCGAGCTCAATCTTCCTCCCACTACCTCCATCTTGGATGAACTCTTTTTCTAAGAAGATGGCATGATGGCTCACAATCACATTGTGATTCTCAAAAAGATTTTCTTAGGATATCTTATAAAATGAGTCCTAAAAGACTTAGCCTCTAACTTGTGCGTCTACTATTGCTTGACATGGATCGGACATCCTCAAATTTTGAGATAACCAAGAGTTGGCTTCTTACTATGCCATAACTCATATGATGTGGTAAGAATGGATTTAGAGGGTATCTAATTCAAAAGATGAATTGCAGAAAGTAATGCATATCCTTAGAGAAAGATAGAAAAATCTGTGAAGCACATCATAGACCCGACCATATCTAATAGGATCTAATTCTTCCTTTTAAATATCCGATTGAGCTGAGATATCCTTGGAGGTATCCATTGTGAGACTATGCCATTATCTTTAAGATATGTTCGAAGTTTTTCACTGAGGTATTCTCCTCCTTGATCTTATTGAAGAATCTTTATATATTTTTCAATCTATTTTTTCACTTTATATCTGAATTTTATGAATTTTTTAAAGACTTCAGACTTTTGGTGCATCAGATACACAAACTCATACTATGAATAATCATTGATAAAAGTTATGAAGTAGACCTAACCATCCTTGACTTGTACATCGAGTGGACTACACATGTCAGTGTGTACCAGAGTTAATATTTCAGTGGCCGTTTCCCCTTATCCCACAAAGGGCAGCTTGGTCCTTTTTTTTTTGAATACATGATTTACAAATCAGATAAGACTCGAAAGTCAATGGCCCAAGAAGATCATTTTTTTTTCAGTTTGTTGAGTCTGTTTTCTCTACTATGACCTAGCCTAAGGTGCCACAGATACTTTTGGCTAATCCTATCTCTAAGTCTCTTAGACTCTATGGCATTCATAATTTGTTCATTAATATTTACGCTCACATCCATATATAAATGATAAAGATCGTCAATTAGGAAAGCACGTATAATAATTTTTTTGAAATAAATCAAATATATATTTTTATTGAAATAAAAATTAAATTATCTTATGCCAAATATGAAAATCAAATTTCTATTGGCTATAAGTACATAATAATAGCCTTTAAGAATTAAACTAAGTCCTAAGAATAATCATAAAGGATAGGTCCTGATGGCCATAGTAGCAATCTTTGCTCTATTATCGATCTGGAGAGTGATCTCATTTCTCTTCAGCCTGTTCACTTCTTCAAGACTCTACATAGAAGTGCACAAATGAGTACTTGATCCAGAATCTAAAATCCAACCAGAAGAAGATGAAACCATTAGATTAGTTTCAATAACGAGCATATCAGACATATCTTCAGAAGGCCCATCCTTCTTCCTACTCTTGATAATCGTCAGGTAGGATGGATAGTTTTTCCTCTAGTAGCCCTCGATGTTGCAATGGAAATACTTTTTCTTATCATCGACCTTCTTCAAAACCTACTTTGTGGGCTTGATCTCATTCTTCTGCTTTTTGTAGGCTTCTTCTTCTTCTTGAAAAAATATCTTTTTTTGGAGGAAGCCCACTCTACAACCAGAACTGTATCCCTTGAACTCTTCAAGGTGCCCTCTACTGTTACCAGCATATTCAATAACTCAGATAAAGTATTATAAATTTTTTTCATATGGTAGTTCATAATGGACTGCACATATGAATCAGAAAGAGATTGGAGGATCAGATCCACCTGCAAGTCCTTGTCTATATTCATATCGAGCTTCTAAAGCTTCTCGATGTCTTTGATCATTGTCAAACAATGATTACTGATAGACTGCCCATCATGCATCTTCACTCTGAAAAGTCTCTAGAAGACCTCAAAGCGAGCTGTGTGATTCTGCTCACCATAAAACTCTTGTAGGTGAGTCAGCATCTCTCTGATAGTCCTCATGTCTTTATGCTATTTCTGAAGATCATTGGACATGGATGGTAAAATGTAATACTTTGCCTTGTTATCTTTATCCATCCACTTCTCAAGTGTGCCTTATTGATTAGGGAATGGACGAGCAGGTAATATAGACACATCCTAATCAAAGATATGGGTGAGTTTCTCAAAACTAAAAAAGATTCTTAGATTTCGAAGCCAGTCTTTATAATTCATATAGGTCAACATATTGATATCGAGGATATGGCTAAAGGGTTGGAACTCGATATGATTATCTGCAGAGAAAATAGTTTCTAGTTAGATGTTTGTACTTATAAAATTATTTATCTAAGAATTTTAAAAATAAATAAAGGCTCCCACTATTTTTTCGAATCTTCCACACTCCTCGAATCTTCCACACTCCTCGAGTGGAGAAATAGAAATCTATACATGATCAATTTCAAGTGGGTACTCCTATTAATCTATACACATCTTATCTAATAGTTATTAGTGAATATAGACCAATGAATGGATAATATTTTATCCATTACTTTACTAAGTAAGATGCAGTGGGCTTGGTCTCTAAGTCCTATGATCTCACCTAACAATTATTGATATATTTTTTAGTTAAGTCAAACCCATTATTCACCAGTGGGTGTAAAGTCATCATTAGGATCCTCACTTAATAGTTATTGGGCTCAACTTCATCTCTACCTTGAAACATAAAATGTTAATAGAGTTATTGTACCTTCTTGATGCAATTAAACCACTGTGACCAATCGAGAATGATCAATGCTAGGAAGGCACCCGCATCTTTACAATGATGGAAGACCTCTAGACTTAATATTTAATGAGTAGATTTAGGTATAGATCTCTTCTAAATCAATAGATCTGACATCCGATTGATCAAATTTAGGTCAGTACATCAACATGTCGAATCAACCTAGTAGGCATTGGTGCACTCGAGTCAATAAATAACCTAGCACAAAACTGAATCTCCCAAGATGACCTGATAAGTTAAGATGAGTGCGGTCCCTCCATTGCTCTTCTAAAATACCAATTAAAATTGATCAGATTAGATAATGGAACCAATTAAACAACCACCATCTAAATACTTACCTTAAGCACCAAATTGATCTATTAGAATCGATCAGATTAACCTATTAAAATGAGTCCAAACCACTGAGCTAAATTCGGTTTTAAGTCAATCAATTCATATCAAAATGTGAATTGATGTGACCAACTTTGACTTTGAGCCCCTTTGACCTAATCCTAATCAACTATTGATTAAGTTCAATCAACTACTCAAAATCGATAATGGGTTCTAGCCTAATCAATTTGACCCTAATTATAGTTTGATCATTAGATCTAATTTGTTCAACCCATACCCACGTGTAACAATATAATTTCAAATCCAAAAATAATTTTTTTAGATTATATTTCATTGCATGCATTAATGGCTTATGATCTTGAAATTATTTCTGATCCAAACCTAATATCATGTATCATATATATGTAATTTCAGGTCTAAATTAAAACATGAATCACATATACATTAAATTTTAGATCTAAAACTAAAATTACACATATCAAATACATATAAAATTAGATTTAAAATAATAATTAAAATATTTTTAAAATATCTTTTCAAAAATTCGTTCGCATCAAATTAGGACAATCTTTTCAATATAAGAGATAAACACTATACTAGGACAACCTTATACCAATTTGATGTGAGTTTTTAATCATTCTAATTTTAGATCTAAATATAAAATAAGGCTAATCATATATTCTTTTTAGATCTAAAAGATTAATTTAATTACTTTGAAAATAGTTTTTAAAATCGATCAATCTTATGCTAGGATAATCTTTATAATATACGAGGTAAATCCTATACCAGGATAACCTTATATCAATACAAGATTAATTTTAAATCATTAAAATATTCAGATCTAAGATAAAAATCAGATCATATGTGTCTTTAAAAAATTTGTGGCTCTAATATCACTGTTAGAAAGTCGGATATAGTGCATGTGTAGATTTCAAAAATCTCTAAATTATAATAAAAAAATAATCAGATTAAATCTTTTAACCCCACATGTATTAGATAGATGAGATCAAATCTCAATACCTTTGTGCGGATAAAAATTTATCACTATCGATGATCACTGATTCGAAGGTTCTCGAGTCGCACACATATCCGACCTCTACAAATATCCATTAGGATCAATCTTGAATCGATCTTCTCATAGTAGATTTTTCTTCTCTAAGTAGGATCTTATCTTTTAAAATCTTGATCAACTCTTTGATCTTCACTACAAAATCAACCCTTTGAATTACAGCTTTTCTCCTCGTTCCTTGTCGTAGAAGAAGACTTCTCAACTCTTGGCATGTATAAAAGTGGAATGCCCAACCTTTGGGCATGGAAAGGGAAGAGGGAGAGAGAGAGTGGCATAGAGGGGGAGGAATTCTTGTTTTACAAAATTCTACAATCTTTAAACCCTAAGAGGCCTTTTTAAATAGATTCTACTTTGATCCAAAAGAGAAACCAATTAACTTAACAAGGTATATCTTTATCTCATAAAAAATTTTACCTTTTTAATTTGATTTTTTTCATTAAAATCTGACTTAATTGGTAGGTTACCTATCCCTTTTAGCAAGCATATTGGGCACCCCAATCAGGTATGATAATCTGAGTGGGCACCTTATATTATATAGGGCAGGTAGATGGGGCACCAACACTTGGCGCCCCTTTAGAGTTTCCTAGCACTTGAGAGGGGGTGTGGCTCCTCTCTCTCTCTCCTTCCCCCCTCTCTCTCTCTCCTTCCACACCCATCCATAAGAAGGGACGGGCCCCTCTCACATTATCCAAGGGTTGGCACCCCTTGGTCTTGCCATAAAGGGAGGAGGGCACCACACATCTTTTGTTTATTCCACATACACATTAGAACATAATGAGAAGATAATTTAACCAACTAATCTTCTTGGGCTCACAATTAGGCACCCAATTAAATTTAAATGAATTTAGATTAGGTTCAAAGTGATGGACTTGATCCAATCAAAGTCTCAAGAAAAATTATGTTTAACCATGTGCTAGTATGATTCTCTTAAACCTAATAGGATTTCAATAAACCATAATCTAATTAGAACTTCATAAGTTCAATTGATAAATTCAAGATTAAATCCCTTAATGTGTGACTCCATAGGTTCTATTCTATCTGATAGTGAGATATATTATGATCTGTATCATAATATCATCGAAACTCTTTTTGATGGATTGAAATATTTTCAATTCTATTCTTCGAGGGTCATTGATCATCAAGATGACATCCAATTAGTCCCACAATCTATCAGTAACACCTAGTAGTATGTAGTGACAATCCAGCAGAATAAAAGTATAAACTCCTAGATGTCGTTATCGTATGATTCAGTCTTTCTATCGTAAGTCCCGACTTGACGAAGATAATGAAGAACTCGTCAGATCCCATTATCAGTCATATGCTAGATTGGCTCGACTCGAGTTTATTTATCAATCACGTAAATATTTTTTTAATATTTATACTTATTTTAGCCAAAAATTTTCTAAACTCAGCCTCACAAATCGCAAAAAAATTTTTCTTTTCTACCAAGATTGATAGATTCCATCTAGATGCATCCTACTCTAAATAGCGAATCTGAACCTCCTGAAGCTAACATACATAGCAAGGATCCATGGTTAGGGATTAAGAGAATGTGCAGTCAAACTCAGTAGCCTTATTGTGAATAGTCAATGACACTACAGGTCAAAAGACCACTCACACCACTGCAGCATCAAGAAGACTACCGACGAGTGAGTAGACATCCATATGATTTCTCATGTTGGTCATACTCAATATAAGTTATTCTCTAACAACCACTTGTACCCTCATCTCAGTATTCCTACACTATAGACTCAAGACTCATTTGCCCTATAAAGGAGGTGAACTATACATCGATCTCAAATGAATTGATCACTATCCTCCATGACGATCCTTTGATGGGGAGCATTTAGAAATTAACCACTAATTAATGTACGTCTCAAATTCTCAACATATTGAGAATATACAAGAATCATCTTTATTAATTTTTCAGACAAATCATGAACACATAAACATGATTGGAATAAAAAAACCCTTTATTGATAAAAAAGATATTACAAGTATAAGTTTAAGTCCTGAAATTACAAAATATGTATGCCAATAATTAACTTCTGGGGCACAAATCTAATAAAAAAAATTGGACTAAAAATTTAAGCATGGAGATAACATCTCCTCACTGATGGAAAATCAAGTCAAAAGTCAAATATGGAGAAAAGATCTCCTGATTGATAAAAATTAGATCAAAAATTCAGGCATGAAGATAAAATCTTCTGATCAATAAAAAATCAGACTAAAAATTCAAGCATGGAGATAAGATTTCTTGATCGATAAAAAATCAGATCAAAAGTCAAGTATGAAGATAAGATCTTTTAATCGATGAAAATTGAATCAAAAATTCTAGTACAGAGATAAAATCTTCTGATCGATAAAAAATCAAGCCAAAGGTCAGATATGGACATAAGATCTCCTAACTGATGAAAATTAATAAAAATTTAATAATAGAGATAAGATCTCCTGATCGATAAAAATGACTGAAACAAGAGGCAAACACAAAAATGGGGTCTCTTGGATGGTAGATAACCGAACTAGAAAAGGCTAATTCAGAAATAAGATATCCTGACTGGTAAAATCCGATCTCTATGGCAAATGCTTTATAAATTGATGAAAATTCTACTTTTTGAAGATACTCTTACTTCCTAGATTGATCAAAAAATGATCACCTCAAACATAAAAAATGGGGATAAAGTGTTGGTATATTAAATCAGCCTCAAGACACATAGTATCATCATACGAGATCAAAAAAATATCAATCTTAAAGCATCAGATCCCAGCATACCAATTTATGTGTAAGTAGATTTAGCTCGATATTTTATCATTCTAAATAAAAGACATCCTTATACTTTATCTGGACGACATCTCTGTTGATAGAAATATTCAAGTCGGGTATATATTGACCCCTGATGCCTTCTTTATCTTGGATGAATGCTGTGGCATCTCTATTTCATCCCGATCATCTACTTAGGTGAGCTATTATTGTAACAAACTTAACTATTCTATAAATGCCCATGATGGTTTTCTCAACCAAGCCACTGCTGGCCATGATCTCATGTCCAGCTCATATGCACAGTTGTATGCCAACTCTTTTATATACTGCTCTCTAATCACCTAACAAACTCCTCTAATGGCCTAACAAACTCTAAAATGACTTCTCTAATCCTTCTATAAATAGAGAATCAAGGATCCTCTATCGATAAGTTCAACTCTTTGAAACCAGAAAAAAACTCTGTCAATAGAAAATTAAGCTAGATTCTTAGCTCCTACCCAGTTCTCCTCCAGTTTATTTCAATTTCTCTTGCTCTTCCACCCTTTTTCACTTCTATTCTTAAGACTTGAACTGACTTAAGCATTAGAGGGTCAACAACCGAAAGATCTCCATCCGATTTCTTGACTAGTTTTTCAAATTGAAGGAGTTTTCATTAGATCGTAGGGATTGCTCTAGCCTAATCTCATCCAAGTCGATCCTCTCCACTCCAGATTTCAAGCCCTACAGTAACAGGAGGTTTTCTGTGTTCGTGTAGATGGCCATCGGTTTTCTCCTCCCTCTTAACATCTACAGCTACAAAGTATTAGGAAATGTGTCCTAAAGTCAATCATCTAGGTTGTAGATGATTGTGCTCTATATAAATATATAAATTATAAAATGATAAATGTTATCTGACAGATTCATCATTAGGAATATATCTTCTAAAATAGAACTCATATATTATGATGAAGTCCTTAGAACTATTTTCAAAATGATAAAAGAGAATTTATCATGTGGTTCTTAAATCCTGCTGGCAACAAAATGATATAATTGTTATAAGGACGATAACTATATCAAGTGTAGGTCGTTGTGTGCCATATTAGTTGGTTGTCCTCTTAACCAAGATATGTGGTGACATGGGTATGGCATACGGATGATATGTAGGAGTACATTTTACTGAGCGTGATCACTTTCGAAATACTCTGCTATCAAGCGTTGCTCTGATGGGATATGGATATATGTGTCCCTCAGACCTGAGACTATCTCGGTGACTTGCAAGTAACTCACTGTGCTTTAATTTCAGACTATCCAAATTTTTAATTCAGTGACGAAAGGTTTCTGGGTACAGTCAAGTACTTGTGAAGTCTGAGTACGAGTCAAGATGTGATTGACTGCTTTAAGTAAAATTGGAGATGATGCATCATTGTGTTTCAATTCAGTAAAACTTTGACCAAAGTAGTCTTAGTGAGGAGTCACAAGATTTTTTAAATTGAGACACAATGTGGACCACTCTTCTTGGGTTGACAATTTAACCCAAAGTTGTCCTTGAGCATCAAGTGTCAAAGGGATAAATTATACGGTAACTATATCCATATAGGTTCTAGAGTATTGCTAGGCATACATTCGGCCTATCCGGACATCGGGTCCCATTGTTAGATAGTTACATCGATTAGTACAAGAATTATTCTTATGCTACCAGCTTAGGTTCGAACCTATGGGGTCACACATATAGAAGTACGTGTCTGATCAAATGGCTGATCGACAATTATGAATTATTGAAAGATTTAATTATCAATTTGATTGATGATTAATCTTATGCAAAGATTATGATAAATTATTTACTAATGATTAGTAAATTAAAAAAATAATTAATTAATAATATAATTATTAATTAGCTCAATTTGATTGAGCAATAGAGATTGGATTAGATCTAATTGAATTAGATTCAATTAGATTGGATTTGGATTAATTGGATGTAGTCCTATTGAATAACAGGACTTATTCCAATTGATTTCAGAGATACAAAAGCAAATTAACGAGATTAGTTTGATAATAGGCTTTGATTGGATCAAACCCTATTGGATAATAGGCTTGATTGGATCAAGCTCTATTATCAAATAGCTTCTCTGAATCCATCAAGAATCAATCCCTAGATCAATGAGATTTTAATCTAACTAATTACAAATTAGATTGGAGCCTAATATGTTTCATAATTGGGCGAGGATCCAATTAGTTATTTTGTTATAACTAATTCCTAAGTTAGTTAAGATTGGATCCAAGAATTAGTTATAATTTGATTAAGATCTTGAATCCTATTTGGAATAGGACTGAACCCAAACTCCATGTGCTATTCAATCTCCACGCCACAACCCTTTCATCATGAAGAAACCCCATGCCACATAGTGAAGAGCTGCCCCCCTTCTTTCCTCTCTTCCATGCATGAAAAGAGAGGCATCCCTCCCTTCTCCATGTCGCCCAAAACAAGGAGGAGGCATCCAAGAGTTGGATGCCCCAACATCTCTCTCACAACACCCCTCTTCTCCTCTTCTTCTTGGTATGTTTCTTTTAATCTTTTCTTACTGATTTTTGGGCATCAAAGAGAGATTTTTCTGCTGTTATACAATAGAAAATTGAATAAGAAAAGTTCTTCTCAAGGAGAAAAAGATCAAGGAAGAAGAAGGGTCTTCTATTTTGCATGCAGCCTTAAAGAAGAAAGAGTTCTTCTTTCAAATTTTTTTTTTATTTTTTTAAGATAAAAATTAGATTAGATCTAAATTTTAATATGTGGATTTATAAAAAAAATATCAAAAAAAAATTGATTTCGGTTTGGGGCTTGTTGAAGTTTTAGATTAAGAAAGAAAATGGATCTTCTTTCTTGTGCGCAGTCTTAAAGAAGGAGTTCTTCTTCTATATTTTTTTCTATTTTTTTTAAGATAAAATTTAGATTAGATCTAATTTTTAACATATGAATTTGGAGAAGAAATATCAAAAAAATTTGGTTGGATTTGGGGCTTTTTTGAGTTCTAGATTAAAAAAAAATAGAGAAGAAGAGAGAAGAACGGTTCTTATCTTGGATCTTCTTTTGAATTTTTTTAGACCTCAAGATTTTATATAATTTTTAGCATGAAAATCAGATTAGATCTGATTTTTATCATAAAAAATTAGAGAAGAAAAGTTCTTCTTAAGGGCATGAAAGAAAAGAGAAAATTTTCTCTTATGCATGAAAAATTGAGAAGAAAAGGTTCTTCTCTTGATCTTTATTATAGATATCAGATGCATGGATCCAAGAAGAAAAGGAGAGGGTCTCCTTATTCTTCAATTTCATCATGTTTCTCTCAAATTATTCAATGGATGGTGTCTTCACGAGCTAGCACTCTCGGAGAAATTGATTAGCACGAGAACTTCGTGTGGATGCCCGTAGAGGTCGGATACGTGTGTGCTGCCAAGCATCATGAAGAATTATGTACCATAGATTTTGGATGCTGTGATCTGCTACTCGTACTCAGATATAAAATTTTATATTTCATTAATATTTAGATATGATCTAAATATAGATAAGTTATATCCTGTACTTACTGAATTTTAGATTTCTGATGTACATACATGCATATTAGCTCATGTCACAGATCTTGTATGGTGATTTAGATTTGATCTATGCATGCATTATAGATTAAATTATTTAATCTATATATATTCTACTGTATAATTTTAAAAATATATATACATCACTCACCACACTTTCCTTCAAATGGTATCAAAGCTAGTTTCGTTATGACATGAACATATATGCATGTAGAGTTGAAATCTAAATTTAGCAATACATGAGATACGTTATGATCTGATTTTAGATATGATCTAATATAAAATCAGATCTAATACAATTTAGATTGGATCTAAATTTTTACATATATGATATGTGAATAAGATTAGATGTTCTGAGTAGTAAAGTACTCGAAATGGATAATCATCAGGCCGTCCGGTCACAGGAGCAGGTAGGGTTACATGATCCTCTCTTCCCATTCAATGGGATGCTCTTCATGGCGTGTAGGGGTGCCACTGTGAGGTCCCATGAAGAAGAAAGCGAAAAGAGAAAACTTACTTTTTTACAAAATCTTAGATCTTGAAACTCTAGGTGTTGTTGTATGTGATACAAGTTACAAAGAAATTAGTTACATCTAATCTTGACTAATCAAAATTACTTTGATTAAAATCATGAAAATTTATATTTGATCTAAAATATTTTATGATTTAATGTAAAAAGTTTACATAAAAATTATTTCATAACCTAATCCATATTGATACTATACTTAATTAAGAATTAAGAAATGTATCTTAGATCTAGAATTATGATTAAAGATCTAATGACATTGCATAAAACATGTGGCATGGATTAGCTCGAATCAAGTTCTTTTTAATTGGTTGAGACCTAAGGTTAGAATCAAAGACTTAATGGACTAAAAAAAGTAGTTGATCCAATCTAACCAATAGTTGATTTAGATTAGATCAAGTGTACTCTATATCAAAAATAATAGTTGTAGTTGATTGAGTCCATATCTGTGATCAAACCAAATGGATCTTGATTCAGGCTCAAAGGTTGAGCCCGAGTATTAGGCTGATTAGATCGCTAGATGACTCAAGTTGACCTATGTTGTTAAGGTTAATCAGTATGATTGATTTAGGTACCCTGGACCGACTTATCTCTAATCCTTCTCATGACTTGATAAAGTCAGTGGGAGGATCTACGACGTACCGATTGGACCCACTGTCACTAATCCTTCTCCTGACTTGGTGAAGCTAGTAGAAGGATTATGGCTTGTAGGTCGACTGATGTTCTCTAAGATATATTAATCAAATCTTCTAAATTATTAGATCCATAAAATAAGCTAGTTATGAGGATAACTAGATCATAGCCTCCCATTAAGGTGCATGATAATGAGTCCAATATTTCAAATAGACATTGAAAGTGCCACATGCCTGGTGTCTATTATGTAACATTGAAAGTGCCACACGCCTGGTGTCTATTATGTATTGAAATTATCATCCATTCTATGACCATCTTATTATACCTTCAGACCATTGCTCAGGTTGGCCGAGCCACACTCGGGTCTAGACATCTATTTTATTGGACACACTGATGTTGTCATATTAATGGTTGGACCTAATCAGGATTTTCAGTGGAGGCACCACACCCTGCTGAAGGGATGCCTGGGGCAAAATCTGATTGCTAGAAATTATTTGAAGAAATAATTGATTGTGAACCTACCCATGGATGCATTAGGACTAGCCAAGCCACACTCGGGCCTGAATGCAGTTTGTGTGAAATCTAGTATCTGCTAAAAAATTAAAGTAATTCCTCGGATTGGAGGTAGAGGCTACCAATTCGTATAAAATAGTAGAAGAATCTTTAGACTAAAGTCCAAGCTTTTAAGCTTAAAATAGTTTATATACTAAAGGTCAATTATTCTCTTTTCAAAATGACTAGAAAATTATCGCTCTGTTCATTGTTAGACAATGACAACGTTATTAGACTTAACTTTGATAGCCAGTATCGAAAGTTGGATATAGTTTTTGAGTGAATGGAGAAAAAAAATTGAATGAAGACTCCCAATGGGAGTTTTCTTCTTTCTCCTCTTGCCCGACTAGATCAAGGACTCCTAGGGCAACTAGGAATCCTAAGAAGAGCCTATAAAATCCTCCCTTCTTCCTCCATAGCCGACCATGATGAGCACCAGTTTCTTCCTCTTCTTCCTTTCAGATTTTCATATTGAAGTCGTCCACGCCCTCCTTGGGTTTGTCTCAAATTCTTACCGGAGACCTCACCGACATTGGAGGTAAGCCCTGGCCCTCCTTCCTCTCTTCCTTCCCCTCCTTCCCATGGCATGGCACACCCTTATCGGCCATCGGGTTCGTCAAAAAATCCATAAAAAGGCAAGATCCTATTTTTCTCTGTTCGGCCGAGCCATCTCCTCTCTTCTCTGGCCACCGACACTGTCGTTTGCAGCATTACACCTCTAGGTTTGGACCCCTATCTCTCTACCTATCTTTTTCGAAGGTCATAGTCGTCGATGATCGGCCAATGACAGGAGAAATTCAAGGAAAAGAGATGGTCCCCTATTTTTTTGATTTCTTCTAAATTCTCACCGATCGAACCTCATCATCGACCATCTCTGGCTCCACCACCATCAGTCACCACTATCGGACCACCGGCCTTGCCATCGCATCCCGTCGGATCACAGGCAAACATCCCTCTAGTCCCCTCCTGTTCAACCAAAGAAGAGAAAAAAAGAAGAAAAGAAGAATGGAAGAAAAAAAGAAAAAGAAGAAAAATAAAAAAAATAAAAAAAGAGAGAAAAAGAAAAAAAAAAGAGTGAGAATTTTCTCTCTCTTTTTCTCTTTCTCTCTCCCCCTCTTTCTCTCTCTTTTTCTCTCTAAAATTTCTCTCTCCTTTCTCTCTCTAAAAAAGACCTATAGATCTTGTATCAGGCCATCCTTTCTTTTTTTAAGGATCCATGTTGACTTCAGTGAGATGATCCCAAATCGATTTAGTGTCTAAATGGTCTATCGAATTGATCACTCAGTCAACCATTTTTTTTATTATTTAATTTTATTAAATATATGAAATAAAATTAATCATGATTTAATATTTTAAATATGGTTATCTGATTCATTTAAGGAAGACTAAAGATCTAGGATGATTGAGGTAAGTGAATTTTATGCTTCTAATTTATTTTTAAATAATCATATTTTTCATGCAAAAAATTACTGTTGATGAAATCATATTTTTCATAAAATAAAGATCAGCATATGTGATATAAAAATATATATTTTATAATAAGTATTGATTTTATAAATATATTTTATGAAAGCAGCTTGATTATGAGGCATGAATTTTATTAATTTTTTTTATCTATATATATATATATTTTAAGAAAAAGATATAAAGATTTAAAGACTCTCAGATAGCTATGAACGAATCTCTTCGAAAAAATCGACATCCGGAGCTAACATCCATATGAAATATAGCCCCGCCAACAGATATAAAGTTGGCACATGAAATAATAACTCTGTCGATTAAGAAATATGATCCTGTCACGGGTATAATAGTGACCTTAATACGAATATTGATGAATATTTAATTTAAGATACTAGAGACACTAAATATTGTAATCATTAATGTTATTTTATTAAGAATTTAATGCTATCTAGTCTATTTTATAGATAATTGGGAGTTTGAGTTCATACGATTCAATTTGGACTCAAATTGGTTCAGATTTGAGTGAACCAAGCAATCAGCTCTTATTTCAGTACAAACGCAACTTAAAGATTAAGGGTCAAGAAGCAACCTCTCCAATCAAAGATCCAGATTAAAAGATAAATGGAACTAAGTGTGAACACGACTTATTGATCAACGAAGGAGAATCAATATGAAGATCCAAGGTCCTTATTTACACTCCAATCTCTCTTTTCATGAAACCCTAGTCTCCTCACTCTATAAATAGAACCCCAAGGCCTCCCTCTTTTTCAATCAAGCCAACACCTAAGTTCTCTTCAAGCTTCTCTCTTTCTCTCTTTCTCTTCCTCTTCTTCATAAGTCTAGGGGAGGTACTAACCCTAGCATAACATATTCCTCCACAGATTCTTTTTCTACATCCCATCAAATCTAGGAGAGGTTCTAATCCTAGTGTCGCTACCCTTTTTCTATTACATATCCACTTCCATCAACTTTTCTTCCTTTGAGTTCCTATACCAAGTCTTCCAGCCATCCTGTCGCTGTCTGCATGGAGGAAGATGAAAGATTCAAGGAGACACATCCACCATCGAACGCAACAAGAAGATCAACTTTATTTAGTTATCTTGTATTATAATTTTATTTTTTTTCTTTATGTATGCTTCTTTATTAGATTAATGAAAAGTAATTTTATTTTTCATGCTTCTTTCTTAGTTTTTTTTAATAATTTATTATATTTTTTATATTTTTAAAATAATCAACTAAGATTCTGCAGATACAATCCGACTTATCCTATCTACATAGTAGTGAGTAGGGTTAATTTTAGTGTGCTACGACATGCATTAAATTTTGACACCATTGTCGAAGATTTTGGCACGATTGTTTTGAAAAAAAAAATTAAAATAAAAAAAAATCTATAAAATAAAAAAAATATTTTACTACTTTTTAAATTTTTATTTCTTACTTTAGATTGCTTAATTACCTTTTATGTATTTTTTTTCAAAATTTTTGCCTCATATTACTCTTCGTATATGGTAGATTTACTATTTTATATTTAGATTTCTTTATTTGCATGCATAGAAATATTTTTTACTTCCTATAACCTAGCAATTTACTACTTCTATAGATTAGAATAATTTATTATTTTATATAATTAGTAATTTTTTATTTTATAAGTAGATTAGATTCTTAGTCTTTTATTTAGATTACGTAGTTATTTTTTATTTTTAACTGTGAGATTACCTTATTTGCATAGTTAAGTAGTTATCTTATTTATTATTGCCTATTATTCCTAGTGATTTACTACTTTCTATAGCTTAGAATAATTTATTACCCTAAAAGTAGATTTGATTTATTACTTTATTTGTAGAATACCTACTTGCCTTTTAATCTTAGTATGATTTACTTTTCATTTAGTTAGATTCACTTGATCTTCTAATATATAATTAACCTAATTTAAAAACTTACTTTTTATTTCTTCTTGCTAAAAGATAACATAATATAAAAGGAATACAATGATAATACATAACACTTGACTAATATAAATAAATCAATTAAATTTTAAAATCCACTTAACATGTTTGGACATCTTTTCCTTTTGTATTGCATATTTTCATAAAAAAAAAATCTTAAGGGCAAAACCCTAATCAACATAAGGTGGGGATTTCATCACCTTTTCTTGGCCTACAAATCATCATCTTGCAATTACATTGACTTAAACTTCTAATTTAAAATCGATTAGACGTTGACCCTTAAGGATCCTCGAGCTCAATAGGAAAAGAATCCTAAAAGTTAGATTGAGTTCAGATTAGTCAGTTTAACTGATGTCTAGGAAAGTGGTTCAAGGATTACGTCCTGAAGGAAGATGGTTCATTAATTGGTTCCGTTCGCTAACCTAGCCAACACAGTTGGTGTTTAAGGAAAGCAACGGGGGGACCCCCACCAACCTTACACTTACCTGACCAGTTGAGTGGCTAGTCTGCTACTTGGAGTGCTTGAAGGTGATCTTGGCAGTTAGGAGCTGTCTAGATCTAGGATAACCCATAGATAGGATTGATTGAACCACTTGATTGTTGACTAAAAATATCAACCCTAATTAATTCTTCTCTATCTTCTCAGCATTGGAACTCCTTAGGTTCTCTTCTTTAGAATTCTTTTTCCTCCTCTTACTCTCCTCTTCTCTTTCAGAAAAAAAAAACTTATTGAAATTAAAACTGATGAGATTTTTTGGGTGCATGCTAGGACGCCGATCATTACAACCTAATTTACACCCATTAGACCTAAAGCTAGAAAAAATGATTCGAATAAACCAAATCAAAACCATGGATCCAAAATAAAAGGCTGACCCACCATGATAATTGAGAGAGTATTTTACTCCCTCATCTTACATTTACTCATCATGTATCCAGCCTCCTCCTGTGGAGGGGCACAATACGAAATCAAGTCCAGCATTATGCAAATGCTTCCATCATTCTATAGACTGACGAATGAGGATCTGTATAAATACTTGGAAAATTTTTTGAGATATATCCACAGTAAAAATCCAAAACTTCTCCGATGATGCCCTCAGGTTGAAACTATTTTCTTTTTACTTAAGGACAAAGCCAAGTATTGGTTAAACTCCCTAGATTCCATAATCATTTCAACTTGGGACCATCTTCAGAGAAAATTCCTAAAGAAATACTTTTCAATTGAAAAAATGAATCAAATTAGAAAAGCCATCACTAGTTTTTTTCCAATTGGATGGTAAACTTTTTCATGAGACATGGAAAAGGTTAAGAGATCTTATTCGTAAATGCCCCCACCACACTGTCCCCAAATGGCAACTTGTTCAGTGTTTCTACGATGGTCTATCGAAAAAATATCGACAAATGATCGATGCATCATGTGGTGGGACATTCATGCTAAAGAGTGAGGACGAGGCTTGGCAGCTCTTTGAAACACTTAGTAAGAACTCCCTACATCACATGTCTGCCACCTCTAGAGAACAACCCATATCTCAATAGAAAAGAGGTGGAATCTATCAGATTGGAAATGTTATGGATATCCATAGTAAGGTAGATGAGTTGTCCCAAAAATTAGACCATCTTCTGAATATTGGACACTCTTCGATTCTCTCTAATCCAGTGCAAGATGTTTGTGCATTGTGTGTAAGCTCGACTCATTTTGTTAGTGAATGTCCAACTGACCTCAATTTTCTGAATTTGTACATGAGCAGGTCCAGCAAGCTCAAGTCCAACAAGATCGTAGATCAGAAAATGATCCATATTCAAACACTTATAACCCCGGCTGGAGAAACCACCCAAATTTTTTCTGAAGATCACAGCCAGTGGTTGGCCCTGCTGTACCTAGACCAAATTATCAGGATCCGACATATAGGCATGGACCATACCATCAGTTTCAAAATACTCTTCAACCATCTATCACTGGTCACAACTCAGCTTTTGAGGATAAGGTTCTAAAAGCACTAGAACGATTAGAAGTCAACACCCAGATCCTTAACTCCCACATGCAATCCATTGCTAAGCTAGAGACCCAAATAGGTCAACTAGCAACCGCAGTCAGTAGGACAAAAGGAGGAAAATTATCTAACCAATCTGAGAGCAATCCGAGAGGACAATTCATGGTTGAGAGCTCCAATACTCTAGATACCTTTTCTGAACATGCCAAATCAATCATGACTCTCAAAAGTGGGAAGGACATTGAACACATGAGTAAAATCAATGAGACCGACCTTAGACCTCTAACTAAGCCCAAATCACCTAAAGCAAGGAGGACACAAAAGTAGAAAAGGGACCAACTGCACCCGAATCACCTTACTTGCCTAAAGCCCCATTTTTGAGTGCCCTAAAAGCCCCACTCTTGTGGATAAGAAAGAGGAAGACTTGATGAGATGTTGGAATTATTTAAGCAAGTCCAAATTAATCTCCCCCTTCTAGATGCAATCAAATAGGTCTCAGCTTATGCAAAATTTTTGAAAGAATTGTGCACCCAGAAATGTAAATCTCAATCATAACTCCCGAAGAAAGTATGCCTCATCGAATAAGCTAGCTCTGTATTCCAACACACTACCCCTCCAAAGCTTAAAGATCTAGGTACCCCTATCATTTCTTGCATTATAGAGACCTTCACATTGAACAAGCTCTCCTAGATCTAGGGGCGAGTGTGAACTTTTTACCTAGCTCGATTTATGAACTTTTTAGATTCAGAGAATTGAAACCCACATCAGTCATTCTACAGTTAGCTGATAGATCAATTAAGACACCACGTGGGATGATCGAGGATGTTTTGGTCAAAGTAGATGAGTTCTATTTTTCAGTTGATTTTTTAGTCCTTGACATGGAACTGATGGCAATCCAAGATAAATTTTATTATCTTAAGCAGACCCTTCCTAGCTACGACAAATGCATCATCAATTGTAGGACAAGAGTCATGGACGTATCATTTGGAAATAAGAAACTGAGATTAAATATGTTTAGTGCATCCCAGGGACCATCAATGGATAGTTACTTCGAGATAGATACATTCGAGGATATTATAGAGGAAGCAACATCAATGATTTTTGCACATGATTTTCGAGACACCCATTTGACGTACTTTGGAGTGGACGACTGTGATATGGAGGGAGGTAGTGAAGAAGTAAATATTTTAGTTGATACATCAAGTGATGAAACTACTCCCCATTGGACAATCAAGTATGAGCCATTACCTGCATTAGCCAATACACCCACAGCCCCATCATTAGAATCATCACCTGCATTAGAATTAAAGCCACTTCCGACTACACTCAAGTATGCATTCCTAGGACCTAATGACATCCTTTCGATGATCAACAAATACGATCTTTCTTAGGTCATGATAGATTTTACAGATGCTTCATAAAAAATTTTAGCAAAATTTCGAGATCCTTGTGCAATCTGCTGGCCAGGATACACCATTTATTTTTAATGAAGAATGTCTATAAGCCTTTTACACGTTACGAACAGCCCTGACAACAGCACCCATAATAAAACCTCCTGATTGATCCTTTTCATTTGAAATCATGTGTGACGCTTTCGATTTTGCAATAGGAGCCATCTTAGGTCAAAAAATCAATAAGGAGCCACATGTGATCTATTATGCTAGCAAAACTCTATCCGATGCTTAATTGAACTACACTACGACAGAAAAAGAGCTACTAGCAGTGGTATTTACCTTTGATAAATTTCATTCATATCTGTTAGGGTCTAAGGTTCTAGTGTATTCTAATCATGCGGCTTTGAAACATCTGCTCTCAAAGAAAGATACTAAACCATGATTGATCAGATGGATCCTTCTGCTTCAAGAATTTGATCTAGAAATTCGAGACAAGAAGGGTTCCAAAAATGTGGTCGCTAATCACATTTCTAGAATCTTAGTTGATCATACGATGGGTGCAAATGAAGTCAAAAAAAAAAATTCTGATGAATAACTTTTTGTAACATCCTCTGACCAAATCCCATGGTTTGCCCACATCATTAACTACTTGGCAACAGGGTAAGTTCCTCTCCATTGGATAAAATAGGAGAAGGATCGATTCTTCTCACAGGTCAAACATTATTATTGGGAGGAACCTGAATTGTTCAAACATTGCCCTGATCAAGTGATTCGACGCTGTGTCTCTAAGGGTGAGTATCAAAGTATACTTACCTTTTGTCACTCTCATGCATGCGGGGGACATTTCAGTGGGAAGAAAATAGCCACAAAAATGTTACAAAGTGGATTTTATTGACCGACATTATTTAAGGATGCACATAAATTTTGCCTTGAGTACTTGCGCTGTCAGCAAACGGAAAATATTTCTAGAAAAAACATGATGCCCCTATCTCCTATCTTAGTCATGAAAATTTTTGATGTTTGGAGAATCGATTTTATGGGCCCCTTTTCTCCATCCTATGGATATGAATATATTTTGATTGCGATAGATTACGTATCTAAATGGATTGAGGCTATGGCAACCAGAACGAATGATCACAAGGTGGTCATCAAATTCATCCAACAGAATATCTCAAGTCAGTTTGGTTGCCCAAGAGCCATTATTAGTGATGGAGGTACACACTTCACGAATAGGTACTTTGAAAGTTTAATGAAGAAATATGGAATCACTCACAAAGTTGCCACACCAAATCACCCCCAAACTAGTGGCCAAGTGAAAGTCTCCAACAGGGAGATCAAACAATTCTTGAGAAGATGGTTAGGCCTGATCGAAAAGATTGGTCTGGATAATTAGATGATGCATTATGGGCCTACTGTACTGCATACAGGATCCCGATAGGAATGTCTCCTTACCGACTCATTTTTGGAAAAGCTTGCCATCTGTCGGAAGAGCTAGAACACCACGCATTTTGGGCCATAAAGCAATTCAATTTCAACATGAAAAATATGAGTAGTAATAGGAGACTATAATTGAACGAATTAGAAAAGCTACGCAATGAAGCATATGAGAATTCACGAATTTATAAGGCTCGAACTAAGGCTTATCATGAAAAATATATTTCATGAAAAATATTCGAACCTAATCAAAAAGTGTGGCTTTATAATTCGAGGTTGCGACTATTTTCTGAAAAACTCCATTCACGTTGGGATGGACCATATGTCGTAACTCAGGTGTTCCCTCATGGAGCATTGAAATCAAAGATCCTAAACAGAAAACACCTTCAAAGTAAATGGCCAATGATTAAAATATTATGTGGATGAAATTAGAGATGGCGAGCAAGTTGACTCAATTGAATTACAGGATCCAGTTTATAATTGAACTTTGGCTTGGTCTGGCTGAAGACCTTAAACTTAACGTTTGTTGGGACGCAACTCAATATTTTATTTTTCAGCTATCCTGTTTCTTTTTATTTTATAAAAATTTTTGAAAAGGATAATTAGCCAAGTCGGGAGGAGCACCATGATCAATGGAGTCAAGAACACCTAGCCCAGCAATGAACGACATCTTAATCAACATTACACACATCAAACTCAGGTGATGTCCTTCTTTGTTACACTCTATTTTTATTTTATTATAATTCTCTTCTTCCATTGGGGATAATGAAAATTAAGTTGAGAGTGAGAATAACTAATTAAGTCTTCAAGTATGGTCAGAAATAATTAATTTTGTGTATTTAAATTTTATCTCAATTTGAAGTTAACTAGCCACTCTAATCAATAAATGATTAACGGTCTAGATAATTTTAAAGATATCGAGGAAAAAATTATTAAAGACACCCAATTAATGAAAGAATTTAGACCAGACTAAATTTTGAAGTGATTCTAAAATCATTTTCCCACCATCTCAATGAAGAATCTGCTTTATGGGGGTATGGGTGGAAAGGTCGAGATATGCAAAAAAAAAGAGAGATAAAATAAAAAAATATATTTTTAACATTTCTCACTAAGAACCGGGCTCCTTCGCCTAAGTAAGCATTGTTGTTCGCATCAAAAGGTGAGAATGTGAAGAAACCTCTTATATAGTCAGTTTTAACTCGTTGCATTTTTTACTTGAGTTAGTAAGTCTGAGGGGTGCCTTACACCTAATGCTCTAAAGCCAACTGGTTTGAGAGTCATTGGCCTAAAGCTCGCTATAAGAGTTAAGAGTCAGTTAGAAAGCTTAAGGGGTTAGGACATTGCACTGACTATACATATAAATATTTTTTCAAAAAAAAAGAATAAAGAGACTAAATTGTAAGAAAACAATAAACCCTACTCACATCAAGTTTGAGGACTTAAAGAGTAGAGTGAAAAGTCGGTGAAAGAAGATCTCTAAAAATTTTATGGCTAATACTCAACCATTAATTAGGTCGAATTGATAATCCAATGAAGTACCTCTTTAATGATCTAGCCGGATATCAACTATAGTTAGGAATGTCTAAGATAACTTTTAATTCAAGGATAATTTGATGTACAATGCTAATGTATCTATTTTACTCGAAGACGAGTAAAGTTAAATTAGGGGTGTGATGAATACTTAATTTAAAATGCTAGAGGCACTAAATATTGTAATCATTAATATTATTTTATTAAAAATTTAATGCTATCTAGTCTATTTTGCAGGTAATCGAGAGTTTGGGTTCATACGATTCAATTTAAACTCAAATTGGTTTAGATTTAAGTGAACCAAGTAATCAGCTCTTATTTCAATGTGAACGCAATTTAAAGATCAAGGGTCAAGAAGCAACCTCTCCAATCAAAGACCCAAATTAAAAGATAAATGGAACTAAGTGTGAACACGACTTATTGATCAACGGAGGAGAATCAATATGAAGATCTAAGGATCCTTATTCACACTCCTATCTCTCTTTTCATGAAACCCTAGCCTCCTCACTCTATAAATAGAACCCCAAGGCCTCCCTCTTTTTCAATCAAGCCAACGCCTAAGTTCTCTTCAAGCTTCTCTCTTTCTCTCTCCTCTTCCTCTTCTTCATAAGTCTAGGGGAGGTACTAACCCTAGTACAACATATTTTTCCATAGATCTCCTTTCTACATCCCATCAAATCTAGGAGAGGTTCTAATCTTAATGCCGCTACCCTTTCTCTGTTACATATCCACTTCCATCAATCTTTCTTCCTTGGAGTTCCTGTACCAAGCCTTCCAGCCATCCTGTTGCTGTCTGCATGAAGGAAGACGAAGGATTCAAGGAGACACATCCACCATCGGACGCAACAAGAAGATCAATTTGGTTTAGTTGTCTTGTATCATAATTTTATTTTTTTTCTTTATGTATGCTTCTTTATTATTTAATAAAAAATAATTTTATTTTTTATGCTTCTTTCTTAGTTTTTTTATATATTTTTAAAATAATCAACTAAGATCCCTGCGAATACGATCTCGACTCACCCTATCTACATAGTAGTGAGTAGGGTTAATTTTGGTGTGCTATGACACGCATCAAATATCTATGAGTAATATTTTGAAACATGATACGAATACATGATAAAAATAATTTATGATTCATGATTGTGAAATATACATGATTTATGCATGCATGATGGATTTATAACTTATTTATTATATACTCTATAAAATATTTATTTTTATAATATCTGTTACTTTTTAAATATTGCATTATCATAAAAAATTTATGTTTGATTCAATAACGAAGCACAAGTTCTACTTACTAGGCTAGTATAGCTCATATTCTTTTTTTTTTTTTTGTACAGAGAAATAAGGTTAGGACTGATGAAAAAAATTCAGGCTTGGAGATCTGTGAAGCAAGTCTAAAAATTTTATAGTGAAAGTTTAATTTATTTTATGATCATAGACTTATAGTTATTTAATTTTAAATCTTGAGACTTGAGTTGATATTTATTTTTGGATTTAAATGCTCTAAATCATTTTAATTTAATTAAAAATTTAAATTAAATTTTATTATTACTTTTATTTATGATGTATCTATTATTATATTTAAGAAGATGAATGTTGGCTTCGTATTATCGTGGGCTGTATCCCTTGATAGCATGGCTGTATAATGTCCAAATTTGAGGTGTGATATTTTCATCATAAGGTTATATTTTCTTAATCAAGTCATGTATTGTGATTAAGTCTTTAAAATTAATTTGATCGATAAAGAAGAATTTATCGCATAGTCCTTAAATCTGTTCATGACCAAACGATATACTATTACTAGACGATAGCGATCATCAAGTATAAGTCATTATGTACCATATGTATTGATTGTCCTCATAACAAGTGTTGTGGAGACACTGATATGATATGCAAGTAAATATAGAAGTACATCTCATTGAACATGACAACTGCAGAGCACTCTGCTATCAAGAGTAGCTCATAAAGGAAATATGTATAAGTGTCCCTTCAATCTGAGATCATCACGGTAACTTACAAGCAACTCACTGTGCTTTGGCATCGAACTATTTAAATTTTTAATTCAATGATTGAAAAATTTTTGGACACAGTCAAGTACTTGTTAAATTAGTGTGTGAGTCAAGAAAAGATTGATCCCTCCGAATAAGTAAGAGTTAATACATCATTGTATTTCAATTTAGTAAAATCTAAGCCCAGATAATCTATGTGATGATTTGAAAGATTAAAATATGATGTAGATGACTTATTTAGGATTAACAGTAAAATTTTAAGTCATCCTTGAGTATTTAAGATCAAATGGATGAATTATATGATAATCGTACGTCAGTAGGTTCTTGAATGTTGCTTTGCAATCATTCGATCTATCCGGACATCGGGTCTCATTGCTAGATGGTTATATCGATTAGTTAAAAATTTATTCCTATACTATCGACTTAGGTTTGAACCTATAGAGTCACACTCAAAAAAAAATTTTAACTGATCATGTGGCTGATCAACGATTAAAAATTATTCAAGGATGTAATTATTAATTTGATTGATGATTAACCTTAAGCAAAAGTTACGATGAAATAATTTGCTAAGCATTAGTAAATTAATAGAAGATAAATTAATAATTAAATTACTGATTAGCTCAATTTGATTGAGCAATGATATTTGGATCAAATCTAATTAAATTTAATTCAATTAGGTTTGACCCGATTAGTTTATGAAATGACCTAATTGCTAAGGAAGAATTGTCCTGATTTGATTAGGACTTTGATTTAATTAATTTTTAATTAAATTAAGATTTGATTAAGGATTTAAGAGCCTAATTGGATTGGATTTCATTTATCATTTGGGTCTAACCAAATTTGATTTGGTTGAAAGATCAAGTTGGAACCAAAACCTAGAGTCCAATTAGATTGGACTTCTCCCTAACGCCAACCCATGTCCATGCCAAGAAATTTTTCATGCCATCTCTAATTTATGTGAATTATTTCCATGCAGAAAGATCCCTTCTCACCCTCTTTGGATGAGGATTAAGGTGTTGCAACTTGAATTTGAATTCAGGTTAGGATTGGATTGGTTTTGTTTGAAATTCAACTTAAATTTTGAATTTATATTTGAATCAAACTAGATAACGTCCTATCCTTATCCATATGGGACACCAACATTGAGAAGGTCGCTGGGGTGTGTGCACATCAAGGAGAAGGGATTTTACCATGAAAAATCAAGAGAAAGAGGGTGGGTCGTGATCTCTTCTAGGTGGACATCAATCGACGTGAAAACCCTAGGTCTTCTTGCTAGGGTTTTGGGAAGAGAGAAAAGAGGGTTGAGAGAGTCTCACCTCTATTTTTCTTTCACCATATTCTCTTCCTAAATATCCTTCTTCAATTTTTAGAAGGGTTTAAGAGTTTTGAAGGAAGGAATCGGATCAGCCTTTGACATATACTTCACACGAACTAGCACTCCCAAGGAGACCGATCGGATCGGAGCTTCGAGTGGACGTTCCGTAGAGGTCAGACATCCTGTACGGCTATGAGCGATGAAGATGAACCCTTTGTCATGATTTCTCAACAGTGATGATCATCGATCCGTGCTCAGATATGGAGTTATGAACTCTATTGGGCAGTAGATCTGATCTATTGTCTTATAGATGTGATCTATTCCTTATATACATGCATGCTATTTTATTTGTAGATTTTATATGCCATATATCATTTCATAGATCATAGAATAGGTTGATTTAATGATTAGATCATATGCATGTTTGATTAATATAATTAATCTAGTTGCTTTTCACTGTAATTTATTTTAAAAAATTTTGAAATACATGCATAAAATTACCTACGATTTTCTTCAGTGATATCAGAGTCAGATTCATTATGACATGTTATATGTACATATTAGATCTAAAATTTAAAATTATTTAGATCTGCTATATAATATTTTAGATCTGAATTTAATTATTGGTTGATCATACAAACTAAAATAAGATTGTCCTATTCTAGGGTTTACCCCTTACAGTGAAAAGATTGTCCTAGTTTGTACTAATCTCTAATAAAATCTAATTTTATTTAATGCATGTGATATTTTTGATCTGATTAAGATATGATCTAATATTAAAATCAAATCTGATATAATTTAGATTTGATCTAAATTTTTTCATATATGATATGATTTGATTAGATGCCTAGTAGTCAAGAAATCGGATTGAATATTCTTTGCCATTCGGTCATAGTAAAAAGTAGGGTTTTAAGATCCTCTCCTCCCATTCTATGAGGATCTCTTATAGTATGTAGGAGTACTATTTGTTCATGAAGATGAACTATGAAAGGAAGAAAATTTATTTTTCTACAAAATTCTAGAATTGAAACCCTAGGATTGTTGTATGTGATACAAATTGTACGAAAAGTAGTAACATCTAATCTTAGTGATAAAAATTATTTTAATCATAAAAAATAAAATCTAAAATAATAAATAAATTTAGATGAGATCTAAAATTAATTTATGATTGATTTTATTTCTATTTATATAAAATTATTTAGATCTAAAAATTATATAAAGTATTATTATTTCTATCTATTGAGTCAACTTAGTTTTGATTTTAGTCGACCTAGTGCCCTAGTTGGTCGGCTCAGCTTCCTGCTAAGCTGACCCAGTTTACATAGGTAGAAAGTAAATGTTATTGTTCATCTCAATGAGTCGACTAAGTTCAGAACTTAGTCGACCTATTGTTGTAAGCCGGCTCAGTCCAGGGTTTAGCCAGCTCAATTTTTAGAACAAAATGTTTATGCATAAAATTAATGTAAAAAAATTTATACATTATAAAAGAGTTTACAAATTGAAATGGTTTCAATTAAAAACCTTAACCTATATTAATGCTAGACTTATTGAGAATTAAGAGATGAATCCTTAGATCTAAAATTATAAATTTAAGGTCTAATAACATTGCATAAAATATGAGAGCATGGTTTAGCTCAAATCAGATCCTTTTAATTGGATTAGACCTAAAATTAGAATTAAAATTTTAATGAACTAAAAGAGTAGTTGATCAAATCTAATCAAAAGTTGATTTAGATTAGGTCAAAGATACTCTAGATCAAATACAATAGTTGTAGTTGGTCAAGTTTATGTCTTTGATTAGACCAAATAGACCTTGATTTTAGCTCAGTTGTCGAAGCCAAGTCTATAAGCCGATCGAATTGAGACTAATTAATCAGTTAGTATCTTAGATAAGTTTGATAGTCTTGATCGATGATTATTAATTGAGACCTACTTATATAGGTTGAGTCTATGATCAGTTAATGGCATATCCCTCCCATCGATCTCACTTATCTGATCAACATGGTGAATTATATTTTGATCTGATCGCTTAATGATTTGGATTGACCTATGCTAACTAGAAAATTAGTTCAACTGATTAAAATGCTCCTAGTTTGACTTGTCTTAGTCTTCTTCATAATTTGGTGAAGTCAGTGGGAAGATTTATGACTTGTCGTGTAGCCCAACATGTCTCTTGTCCTCTTTTAATAACTTTGGTAAAGTCATTAAGAGAATTATTGATTGCTAGTTAATCCATTCTCTTAAATTATATTAATCAAATCCTCTAAAATTATTAAGTTTCTAAAAATAAAATAATTATGGTGATAACTAGATCATAGTCTTCCATTAAATTGGATGATAATAGGTCCAATGATTTAAATGATCATTGGAGATGTCACAAATTGGTGCTTATCTGACTGTCAGAATTGTCTTTCATAATATGTTGATTCAGATGTGTCTTTCTGACGGTGGTCAAGTTGGCCGAGCCACACTTGGGCTTGGTCATTCGTTTGTCAGATGCACTGAATTTTGACATATTAATGGTTGGACCTAACCAGAACTTTTAGTGAAGGCGCCATATGCTTACTAAAGAGAAGTCTAAGGTAAAATTAATTACTAGAAGTTGTTTGATGAAATAATTAGTTTAGAATCTATCCATGAGTGTATAGGGGTTGGTCGAGCCATACTCAGGCCCATGTGAAGCCTGTAAGGATTCTAGTACCTGCTAAAAAATTAATATAATTTTTTGGACTGGAGGTAGAGGCTACCAATTCGTATAAAATAGTGGGACAACTTTTAGACTAAAGTTCAAGTCTTTAGGCTTAATAATTCATGTATATTTAGGTTTTTTGATTTTTTTTTCAGTTATGGCTAGTAGTCTGTTGCTCCGCTCACTGTTTGACAGTGACATGCTTATAGGATCCAACTTTGATAGCTGGTATCAAAAGTTGAAAATTATTTCAGAATGCAAAAAGATCCTATATGTTCTTACAGATCCAGCACCTGAATTCTCGAGCCCAACGCATGTGATGCAGTCAGAGTCACTTATTAGAAGTAGCTTAATGATCGAACCATGGTGTCGTGATTAGGGCAGTGATGAATATGAATTTAATTATAAATTCGAGGACACTCAAGCCAAAAAAAATCTTTCAAATGTTGAAAAAGTCTTTTGGCACCTTTGAAGGTGCATCTTCAATGGGAGGTTAGTCCTTTGAAAAAAAAAAGAAAAAGAAGGTGTAAGTGAGTCGTGCTTGGACTTTTGAGGCCAAACTGACTAAGAAGTCTGAGGTTAACCCGAGTCTAGTAGAGTGCTTCTTTTAGAAGAAGTAGGGATACTGGAAGAGGAATTATCTTCCGTATCTAGCATCTCTTAATCCGAACAGATAAAGAAAGAGAAATCAGCAAATAGTTGTTAGACATGGTACTTATAGGATAACACCTTGTAATTTCTCTATCTGTGATACTACTATCTGGGTATTATATATTAAAAATCTGATTTATATCTGTAAATTATTACAAGGACTACAGATTAGTAGAAAGTTGAAGACGGTAATAGATTCCTAAATGTTAGAATTGAAAGTCATATTTCAGTCCTGACTTTAGAAATTGTTGAGTTTGTTTTTAATTCTAATAATATCATTTTTAATGATTGTCACTATTATCCATTTTGATGAATATAATTTTTTTAGGTTTTTGGATCAAAGATGGATTTATATTATCAATATAGAATGATTTTGTTATATCATTATGAATGATGTCAAAATCATGTGTAGACAACTAAGAAATAATATTTACGAATAGTCACAGTCTGTTAGTGTACTGTATACAACAAACAAATATCTTAAAGTAGATAATGTCATAGATGCCTACCTTTGGCATTATAGGCTTGGTTATATAAACAAGAATAGGATCAACAGAAGATAATTCTTGAAGTCAATGATTATGAATCATTGTCAATCTGTCAATCCTATCTCCTTGATAAAATGATCAAGTTATCTTTTGCTGAAAAAGATGAATGAGCCAATGATGTTCTCAGTCTAGTATATACTGATATATTGGACTTATGGACACGAGTGTCATTAATCTAAGTTGTTTAAAATATTCAAATAATTCCATAATGAGATAAAAAAATAAACTAGAAAGAGTATTAAAATTTTTTGATTAAATCGAGGAGAAGAATGCCTTTCTGATGAGTTTTTAATATATCTAGAGAGAATGGGATTCTCTCTCAACAGAATCGAATCTCGTTAGATATGATTCAGTCCTTGATGGGGTTTGTAAGTTTGTCAGTCTTCTTTTAGGATTAAGCTCTTAAGACTGCTTGTTATGTTCTGAACTGAGTTCCGAGCGAATCAATTGCAAAGACTCCATATAAGATATGGATCGGTATAATCGATACTCTCTTATCTTAGGGTTTGAAAATATCTGGATTATATCAAGCATTTTGCAAATCGATAAGCTTGAATCATGGTTCGATGAATATTATTTCATAGGATATCCCAAGAAAACTAAGGGTTATTACTTCTACCTTATTGAAGAATAAAAGTTGTTCGATATTATTTTTGGAAAAGGAGTTTCTTAGTGAAGGAACTGATACCTTTAAGGTTGAACTTGATAAAATTTAACTGGTAGAAAAATTGACACAATCTTGTGAATTTATAGAATCAAATTTGATTAGATTAAATTTGAAATCCATTGTAGAGGCACTGTTAAGGAGATCCGATAGAGTACCGCATCCGTCGGATAGATACTTCGATTTTTAGATCTGGAATGTGATCCTATTGAACTCAATGAGAACAACAAGGATCTGATCATCTACATGGATGTCATGCAGAGGTCTGACTCTGATTAGTAGATTAGAGCAATGATGTCCAAAATGAAGTCCGTGAAGATCAATGATGTATGGATATTAGTTAATCCATCTGAAGGGGTAAAATCTATAGGATGTAAGTAGATCTTCAGTAGAAAAAAAGGTACAGATGGAATGGTGGAGACCTATAAATCCATCTAGTTGTCAAGAGATATCATCAATATTATAGTATTGACTATGACAAGATGCTTTCTCCTATCACAAAGCTCTTGGAGTTGGAACATATATTTTGATGAGATCAAATGTATAACTTTGTTGGGAACAAAGAAGAAACCTACATATATAAATGGACTGATATTCTATAGTTATATTTCTTGTACTGTATATGAATGAAATTCTCTTAATCAAGAATAACATTCCTATATTACGGGGAATAATGGTTAGGCTGTCATCTAAGTTCTCCATGATAGATTTGGGAGAAGCATCTTATATCCTGAAGATGAAGATCTATAGGATAGATCTTAGAGGATGCTTGCATTATCCCAGTCAACGTACATTGATATCATACTGAAGTGGTTTAGTATAAATAGGACATGTACAAGACTGGATGTAGCATACTCACTAAGAATAGTAAGTTGATACCAGTCTGATCCAAAAAAGGACTATTGGAAGGTTGTAAAAACTATCCTTAAGTATTTAAGAAATACTAAAGACCAATAGGTTGATCTGATAATTGGAGTTTACAGACTCTAATTTTTAATTAAATCGAAGATGACAACATGAGCGTGTCGGATTACACATTTTATCCTAAATGATGGAGCTATCTGCTGAAAAAGTTTTGAGTAGAATACTGTTGCTAATTTTTTTTGTGAGATGGAATGTATTACAGCATCCAATGCTGGCTAGGAAGCTATGTGATTATAGAGATTTATTGGCAAGTTTGGAGTGGCATCCTCTAATGATGGTCTTACTGTATTGTACAACTTTGAAGCCATAACTCATATCAAGAAACCGAAGTCCCATTAGCTTATTAAGCAGATTCTGCACAGCAACTACCTTATCCAGGAGTTTGTGAATCGAGGTATTATCGAGCTTTAGAAGATTGATGGAAAAAAGAATCTGACCAACTCATTTATCGAACCCTCAGTATCTAGGAGTTCAATGATTAGAAATTGAAGATGAGTATAAGATATATACTGTTTGACTTTAGTCCAAATGAAAGTTGCTGAAAATTATATTCTAAAGCCAATCGTTTGACAATTGTGCTAATTATAAATGTATATGAATTGATCATTAATAAAAGTTATTTGATCTTTTTTATCACAATGTTACATCTTCTTAATGAACTCCTGTATTGTGATGAAGTCCTTAGGACTAATTTGATCGATAAAAAAGTATTTATCGCATAGTCTTTAAACTTATTTACTACTAAATGATATGCTATTACTAGGATGATAGTGATTATCAAGTATAGATCATTATGTGCCATATGCATTGATTGTCCTCATAATCAAGTAGTATGAAGATACTGATATAACATGTAAGATAAGAGTACATCTCATTGAACGTGATTAACTACAGAGCACTCTGCTGTCAAGAGTAGCTCACGAAAGATATGGTTATAAGTGTCCCTCCGACCTGAAATCACCATGGTGACTTGCAAGCAACTCATTATGCCTTAGTGTTGGACTACCTGAATTTCTAATTCAGTGACTGAAAAGTTTCTGGGCACAATCAAGTATTTGTTAAGTCGGTGTGTGAGTCAAGAAGGGATTGATCTCTCCGAATAAGTAGGAGTTAATGCATCACTGTATTTCAATTTGATAAAATCTAGACCCAGATAATTCATATGATAGATTTGAAAGATTGAAATACGATGTGGATGACTTATCTAGGATTGATAGTTAAATCTTAGGTCATCCTTGAACATTCAGGATCAAAGAGATGAATTATACGGTAACCATACACTAGTAGGTTTTTGAATATTGTTTTGCAATCATTCGATCTATCTAGACGTCGGATCCCATTGCTAGATAGTTACATCGATTAGTTCAAAATTTTATTTTTATACTATCAACTTAGGTTCGAATCTATGAGGTCACACTCAAAAGAAGTTTTTGACTGATCATGTGGCTGGTCAACGATTAAGAATCGTTCAAGGGTGTAATCGTCAATTCGATTGATAATTAATCTTAAAAAAATTATGATAAAATAATTTGCTAAGTGTTAGTGAATTAATAAAGAATAAATTAGTAATTAAATTTTTGATTAGCTCAATTTAATTGAGCAATGATATTTGGATCAAATCTAATTGAATTTGATTTAATTAGGTTTGATCCGATTAGGTTATGAGATGATCCAATCGTTAAGAGAGAATTATCCCTGATTTGATCAGAATTTTAGTTCAATCAATTCTTAATTTAATTAAGATTTGAATAAAAATTTAAGAGCCTAATTGCATTGAGTTTTATTTATCATTTGGGTCTAACCAAGTTTAATTTGGTTGAAAGATCAAGTTAGAACCAAAACCTAGAGTCCAATTAGATTGGACTTCTCCCTACCACCAACCCATGTCCATGCCAAGAAATTTTCATGCCATCTCTGATTTATGTGAATTATTTTCATGCAGAAAGCTCCCTTATCACCCCCTTTGGATGAAGATTAAGGTGTTGCAACTTGAATTTTGAATTCAAGTTAGGATTGGATTGGTTTTGTTTGAAATTCAACTTGAATTTTGAATTCATATTTGAATCAAACTACCTAACATTCTATCCTTATCCATATGGGATGCCAACCTTGAGAAGGTTGCTGGGGTGTGTGCGACATTAGGGAGAAGGGTTTTTACCATGAAAAATCAAAAAAAAGAGGGTGGGGCATGATCTCTTTTGGGCGGACATCAATCAACGTGAAAACCCTAGGTCTTCTTGCTAGGGTTTTGGGAAGAGAGAAAAGAGAGTTGAGAGAGTCTCATCTCCATTTTTCCTCCACCACATTCTCCTCTTAAATGTATTTTTTGAACCTCTGAAAGTATTCAAGAGTTTTGAAGAAAGAAATCGAATCAACTTTCGACATGGACTTCGCACGAGCTAGCACTCCTGAGGAGACCAATCGGATCAGAGCTTCGAGTGGACGTTCTGTAGAGGCGGACATCCTGTGTGGCTGCGAACGATGAGGATGAATCCTTTACTATGATTTCTCAACAGCGGTGATCGTCGACCCATGCTCAAATATGAAGTTATGAACTCTATAAGGTAGTAAATTTGATCTACTGTCGAATAGATATGATCTATTTCTTACATACATGCATGCTGTTTTATTTTCAAATTTTATATGCTATATATCATGTAATAGATCCTAGAGTAGGTTGATTTAATGATTAAATCATATGCATGTTTGATTAATATGATTAATCTAGTTGCTTTTTGTTGTAATTTGTTTCAAAAAATTTTGAAATATATACATAAAATCACCTACGATTTTCTTCAGGAGAGGACGACATTAGGGGGAGAGAGGGAGAGAGGGTGAAGCGAAGGAGGGGAGGGAGTTAGTAGAGAGAGGAGGCAAGAGTTGATTATCTGATAGAGGGTGGTGTCGAGATTGGGGTATTGAGGGTGGAGCGATTGGAGGGGCGAATGAAGAGGGAAGAGGAGGGTTATTGAAATCGGGCTAGATGAAGGGGTGGAGCAGGTTTTATTTGATTTTTTAATTTACTAGAATGGTTGGGGTAAATGGAATGGTTGAGGTAGTGGGTGATCATTGGCCCAATCTATAGTTGATGCTGGTAGATCGTATCTAGATAATAATTTCTCGAGAAGAGAGAGGACAAGAGAAGTAGGGTCAGATCTCTCTATGTTATGGTGCAACTATTGTTGGCAATGTTGATATGTTATAATTATTTTTACTTTGAAAAATATGAGAGACATATTATAATTACTTAAGCTTGACATTAAAATAATGCACCATCCAAGAATCAATTTTGGAATATTTAATTATTAATGGAGAGGTGGAATTACTTGGCAAGCCTCAACTCACATCAGTTTTTATAATTAATAGTGAATTGTTAAAGGTTTTTTTTACAAATATTTCAAAAGAAGTTGAGAATCGCTGAAGTTTAGCCTTATAGATATGCAACTTGGTTTAAAACAATAATTATTATAATAATTTTAATGACCTTTCTATTTGTTGGGTAAAGTTTTAACATGTAAATAAAGATTCTACTTCAATTTTCATAATTTCTATAATTACATTATGTAATTGTAGTAATGTTAATTATTAGCAACATGCATGTATCTCTATTTTAGTTTCATATCAGTTATTTTACAAGTACGTCCTAATTGTCATCATAAATTTTTATACATAATGACTAATTAGATAACTACCATTTAGTAATACTCCTACTTGATTTGTTTCCTTTCTTTTGTAATAAATCATCTCAGATGTTCTAATAACACAACATTATTGCTTCCTCAAAAACATATATTCTGATTATCAACCTGATGTAATTAGCAATTTGCAGTATGAAGCAATGGCCAGGTGTTTGAACATAATGCTACTCACTTTGAATTTTCCTTAGAAAGAATATAAATGACCTCTTTTCATACTAAAAACGAGTCATACTCTTAACAATTTTTCAATATCCTTACAGCTTGCTCAACCTTAGTTAAGCAAAAGAGGTCTGCCTCATGCAATGTGAAGTCAAATGCAAATATAAGCGCAAAACTTAAGGACTATAATCTATTTGGATACTAATGCAAGATGGACACAAATGGAATCTGTTTATTTCAATCTCTTATTAAATGAAACAATGAAAATAATCTTCATTTCTCCAGGAAAAACGAGAAATTAATGATGTAATGTAAGCCCCCGAAAAATGATGTACTATAAGCCGTGTGTTTTAAAGAATTGTGATGTCAAACACCAATTACTAAGTGTTGTTGCTTTTGCTACCCGCTGTAAGAGCATGACAAAATATTTATGATATGAAATTAAATAGATATGAATTTAAATTTTTACATTTGAATAATAATTGTATCTATATTTATATTTATCAGATTAAATAAATATAAATATAAATATATTAATATTTAATTTATACCCAATTCGATTTCAGCCATATTTGATAGGCATGCATCAAATTATTGTGGTTGTTGAGTTTAAGGGTACAAATGAGCTGGGGTTCTCGTGCTCGCCCCAAGTTTAAACGTGACTCAATTTGGTTATTAATGGATTTAAATCAAATTCAAGTAGTAAAATATTAAATTTAAAAGAATTTATAAATCTAATTAAATATATATTTATATAATAATAATAATAATTTAATATTTTAAAATATAATATAATATTTTATTTTATTTTAATTATATTTTTTAGTTATGATAAAAATTTAAATTTAATTAGGCTCAAGTATGGCTCGGTTGTTACTCAAGTAAAATCGAATTGATCTTAAATATTATTTTTTTTTATCATGTCAAATTCGAGATTGGATATTAAGATTCGATTGATCTTGAGTTAAATCTTGAATTTGAATATTTTAAATTAAATTTAATTAAAATTTTTAATTATTTAACTCAATTCGACATAATTATTGCCTTAATTTAACCTTCCAACCACCATGATAATCAGATGTCAAAGCATAGACGATGGTATAAATATCATGACAGAGGGCAAGGCATCATACGAGAAGTGTGGATTCGTCATTTTTATATATATCGGTGCTATTATAGTGACACTAGTAACCCTTCAATCGAGCACATTAATCCACCTCAACCTGGTAAACTAAACGCAGTCAATGTAGATACCATAAAATGATAATTTTTTTCCACTCTTTCCAAAGTCATTACCAATCAATCAATCATCCAATTGACCTGTCACTCTGTTACCCACGTGGGAAATTCATGCCACAATTAGTCGGCACCGTTGTTGCCGACATTTCTTAATAACTTGAGGATAGGCATTGTGTTAGGGCCTATGTCATAGGTCGGCGAACTTTATTAGCAGCAGCTCGCCCGAATTCAACAAAGATGCAGTCCACAGGAATATTGTTCAGATCTATATTGTTATCTAAAATTCTTTTAATCAACCTATGTCTAATCTAAACATGTCTTGATTGATTTAAATTGGATATAAACTAAAAGTTAGATCTAAAAGTATCAAAGCAATCTTTCATCATCTCATACATACCATTTGCTGATACCATAAAAATAATTAATGTTTTTCACTTTTTAAACATAATTAAAAGTAGAAAAGAAACCATTTTGAGGTGTATCGTTTGAGATGTTTTTAGGGAAGATAGGAGTGCCAATCAACTGAGATAAACTTGGTTGAGAGAGATCTTCTATGATAATAATTTTAATAAATTTGCCAACCATAATACAATAAAAAAATAATCTATTGAGACAGGGAAGAAATGCACTAGGCTACTTTACTCTCTTCAATACGACGTGACATCAATAGTTAGAAAAAAGGGAAAAAAACAAAAGGAAAAGGGCCCCGGACCAACAGCTGGTACAAATAATTTTCCAGGTCTCAAGGGATGGGAATGGGATGTCCGCACGAGAAGGTGCACCCTTGGACCCAGCCGTGGCTGACCGGCCTCACACCAATAAGGCTGCAAACAAGTAGCAGGCATGCATCACAAGAGTGCAGTGGTGGGCCCATCATTGACTGACGTGGATGATTTTAGATGTGACCAACATCAAAGTGGTCCACTGAAAAAAAAAAAAAAAAAATTAGTTATTCGATCAGACCTACTGATTTGAATCAGATTCCTTTGACTCAGTGGTAGATCGGTTCAACCACAAATTAGTACGTATATTGCAAAAAAAAAAAAAAAGTGAGGAAAGCAAAGGCTACAAGCGGACGTGTTGGTTTGTGGTTGGACGGGTCCACATCAATAACTTTTAGATGAGAAGGGCTTTTTGGAAGCATTTTCAACCACTTCGTGTCATCAAAAAGCACGTGGTCAAAATAAGGTACATCAAAATATAATTTTATATTCATAATTATAATTCATAATTTCATGATTTTTTTCTCATAAACATGATTATTCATCCATACTCTTCCGGGTGCACATGCAAGGTACGGATTTGTCAATAAAATTAAAAAAGAAAATAATATAATGTAAAAAAAAAAGTAAAGAGAGATTAGAATTTGAGATTATTGAAGAGTTATTTTGACCTAGTTATTTTTATTTTATATCTTGATTTGGAAGGAGTGAACTTTAGTCTTTATAGAGATTTTTGTTTTGTTTTTTTTTTTTTAATGAAAAGAGATGCAAAAGAGCCATGTGGCCTTTATTACGGATCAGAAAAATTTATATCAGATGTGAATCAACATTGCAAGGATAAAAATAGGAATGAGAGCTAGAGACAAGAAATGAAAGAATCTTGGGATAAAGGAGCTAGATGTAAGAGGAGCGCCACACGAAGCTAGGCATGATAGAAAGAGAATGCTTGAGGAATTGAATAAGGTTAAGAGCTGCACTCTATATATTCTATTTAGGATGTAGGATACTAAAACTAGGGCTTTCCCTCGCAAATTTTTCGATGTATTTGAACTGATTAACTTTGGTTGAATCATGTCCATCAAGATCTTATGTTTTTTAGTTAGCTACTCCATTTGAGTAGGAACCTCATATACAATGCCATGTTCTTTGTAGAAGTGAGTTTCAACAACCTTGGTTTTTTGATAGTCCTATCATCTTTTTTTTTTTTTTTTGGTTTATTGTCTGGGAATCCATCCTTAAATTTCAAGAAATAGATACAACAATAATGAGAAAGTCACCTATAAAGGCTACAAAATAATTATTTTCTTCCCAAAAGTATAGACCTTAGTTGAATGGCACAAATCCCGATGTATGAGTTCAAGTTTAGGGTTTCTATGAATATTCTTAAAGGATTTTGCTGGTTTGCTTTGCTTTAGCATAGACCCCAAATATAGATTTCAGATCTAAATTCAATCTAAGTATTAGGTTAAGGCTTATCATATACTTAATTCAATGCAGGTATTGTATATTCAAGTCGACTATGCTGCACAAGAGAAGATATAGATGGAAAACAATAGAAGGATCTTCGTTAAGGAAGTACATTGAATTTAAATGATTCCTCACTTATAAACCTATGCTAATAAAATCATTACTTCTAAAAATTATAATTTTATTGGATTCAAGAACAACCTTACAACCATTTTAGACTAACCAGTTGTCAAACATTTAGCATGTACTGCACATCTTGAAGGATTAGGCTTTTTTTGAAGTCATTTTTGGATCTGCTTATCCTATTTCAAGTATTTTGTTGCTCTGTCCTTTTCAAGTATTGCACCTTCTTTATTTGAATTCTAAAAGGTGAAGAACCAGGAGCAATCAATATATATATATATATCATCTTTGGGTCTGCTTATCCTATTTCAAGCATTTTGATGTTCTGTCCATTTCAAGTATTGCACCTTCTTTGTTTGAATTCTAAAAGATGAAGAACCAGGAGCAATCAATATATATATATATATATATATAGCTGTTGGAGGTAATGATTGTGTTAATCAAGAGTTGAAGAGGTGGACGAACAGGAGGGTTGTGCTCATTTTCAATCATATTCACTTGAGGTTTTTGTCCACCTTGGCCTTTCCTCAATGGTCTAAACTTCTTGTCAAAGCAAACCCCGATAAGCTAATTTGTCCTCTTGCATGCATAACAGGTTTCCTGTCCTTCTACTTTTGATGTGGATTCAAAACTCGATTAGGATTTGATTGGTTGTTGATTATGATTGAGCTTAGGTTCGAACATCTGGTTAGGCTTGAAGGAAAGATTTAGTCTCTTGAAGGCTTTGGCTCTAGGTATAAAGGACTTGGATGACTTTGGACTGGAGGATTTAGATTGAGATTCAATCAGGCTCACCTTAGGATCATAGTCATTTTGATATGATCTTATGTTGTTTTTGTTCCTTTATCCTATAAGTTTTGATAACCTTTATGGTGAGGTCACCTTGCTTATATGGGGTCAGCTTTCTTGCATCATTGGCTCATGAAGAAATGAGTCTATTAGGCTAGTTGCCTTGTAGGTTTCAAAGAAAATGATCATATGGTGGTAATGGTAGTCAATTTCTTATAGGGTTCTATGACCAGAATTAGGTGAAGAAAAGGTTTGATTGAATTTTGATCAATAAGGATGGCCATCTAAGGGAATATATTAAAGATATGACTTCATACAATTCAATCACAGAGTTTTAGCTTGAATTTCTGCTTTAATATCAAGAATTATGCTAATTAATTTCCCTTGGTAAAGATTGCAGATAAAAATTTATAATCAATGTCAAATAAGTTTTTGTTCGAATTTCCAGAGCTCGTAGTTAACATGCACACAAATGGAGCCTGGGGAGTGGTTTTATGTTTTTGTAGTTTCAAATACTACTCAAATTAAATAAGCAATAAACAAAATAACAAGTACTAAAATGTTAAATGATTATACAAATTAAAAAATATTGGTTTTAAAAATCAAGCCACAAAAATAACTTTGCCTGGCATTTATAATAAATTACTCCGTATTGGTTTGTAGCTCATTTTTATTAGAGAATCCCTGATATTATTTTAGTAGCATTTTAGAAAATATCAGAAAATAGCACTTTGCCCAGTATTTGTGACAAATTATGGGCTATTAGTTTGTAGTTCATCTTTATTATAGAATCTATGACATTATTTTAGTGGCAGCTTTGAAAATTATAGTGAAACGACACTTTTCTCCATATTTATGATGCAAATTGTTGAGTTTTAGTTTGCAACTCATCTCTAGTTTTCCTATCAATAAGTTCAAATTACCCTCTGAAGACATGACCAGCTGATGCAAAATAAAAACAGTATATATTAATACCAGGTTCAATGTCGATCTTAAATAGATCTAACTTCATTTTATTTTAAAATATATTAAAAATAAAAAATTTAAAATAGATTGTGAATATAAAGTACTAAAAATTTGTATATTAAATAGCATAAGTGCTTTTAATTGCAACGTAAATAAAATTATCCACATTCTAAAGAAAAAATATACAAATATACGAACATGTCAAAGCTTTTGATTTTTTAAATATTTAAAAAATGGTTATGAAAATATTATAAAGAATAAAAGGGAAAAGAATTGAATTTTTAATGAAAAGAATTAATTATTAAAATATGAAATATTACAATATATTTCAAATGAATATATTTTGTAATATGAATAAGATTTAATAAAGTTAAAATAAATTTAAATTTTTAATAAAGCAGATTGTTGTCACGGTGGTTAAGTAGTTCTTAGCCAACTAAAGGGTTATTGGTTCAATTTGCTTGAACATATCGCTAAATCTCTGCATTTCATAGATATAGGGACATAATTCCCTATATTGCATCAGCTGACACTTGCTTGGCCATTTAAAAAAATGTGGGGGATATGATGGATAGCATTGTTTCAATTTTTTCCAGTTTTTTCTGAACACAATGGACTTTGTAATTTCTAGCAGAAACTTGTTACTGTTTACGAAAATTTTGAAACACTGAAAGAATAGATTGACTACTTTTATAGATGTTTACCAGATCAAAATTGTGGTTATTATGATGTAGAACGTGTTTAAGAGGGAAATTTTCTGCTCATTATATTTCTGGAACTGATAATGTCACGCCCCCGATCCGAGATTTTGAATCGAGGGTCATGGCAACCGCCGCATACTCATCGAAAACTCTTCTCATAAGCATGCAAGGCATCTTATCATACTATCCTAAAACAACAGCGGAATAATTAGTCAACAATTTAAATCTAAAATACAGCGACCTAAATTTTTTTTTCTTTAATATCTCAATAATTTCAACAACAATTCAAAGGCTTTGCATCAAATTCAATAAGCCTTTCAACCTAAAATAAAAGTATGAAGATTCTGCTTCTGATCACTCTTCCATTCATATCTTGTATCATCTTAATTCCTCAACATCTGTAAAAACAATAAAATAGGAGATAATGAGCTAGACAGCCCAGTAAGCAATGATCACTTTTCAACAGATTTCATCAGGCATTTAAGTAAACAATCATTTATAGAAAATAAGCATATATAGTTTATCAATTCGAAATCAATTTCAATTATGCAACATAATTCATGCCAAATTCATTTCTTTTTCGAAAATTTAAGTTTCTTTCAAGATTTCAATTTCTTTCACTCTTAATTTCTTTTCGTCAACTATGAGCTATGACCACATTTTTCCTGTGGCAGGGTCATAACACTGCGTATCTGCTTGTAGTGAGCTGCGAATTATCTGGCAGCAAAGTCCTTCGGAACCGCTGGTCTCTCTGACGGTTTGTCGCTGGTCTCTCTGGTGACATGAACCCTCAAGATAAATCAATTGCCAACGTATATGCCCCCATTGGCAGGGTCCTTTACATAGTCAGGTTGTCAATTCATAATGTTTCTTATATCATAATTCTTCATAAATCATATTTCATATTCTAATTTCGATAATAAAACATATAATTATGTAGAATCAAAATCAATCAATATAATGCATCATGAAATCAATATGTTCAATCATGCTTCATCATAACATTTCAAATAAGATATTTTCATAACAAAATACCATTCATCTAATTCATGCATCGTTTCACAAATTATGTCAGAAAAATATATTATAATTTACTGATAAATCTAGAAAAAGTGAAACATTACTTACCTCGAACGCATTCAGATCAAATCGGATTCGAAGTAATAGGACCGAGGTTTCTTCATCGATTTCATAAAATCAAGTAGAGAGAGAAAATCAGAGGAGAGAGAATTCATGAGGTACAATTCAAATTGATCAGGTGACACAATCCAACATTACGATTGGTCCAATATCTCAATTGGTGAAACCAACATGATCAAATCAAATCATGGCTAGATCGAAATCATGGATAATCAAATCTAAAGATTCATGGTCTGATTAAGGTGGGTGCTAGTACGCTGTCTGACAATCATAGATCAGGATTCTTCATTAAAATCAGATCAGACTTATTAAAAGAAATTTCTTCATTCACTAATCTTTTTTTTTTAGAGAGAGAATCAATCAAGAGAGAGAATATTTTAGAGAGAGAAAATTCTAGAGAGAGAAAACTCATCTTGAATTCTTCAGACAATATGATTCAATAAATTCTGATCGATCAGATCAAATCATGCTAAAATTATCATATGGATAATTCAATAAGATTATGAGAAATAAAATTTAAAAATACCTGATCTGATCAAAGTGGATGTCGGTGTATCGTCCGACGATCACAGATCAAAAATTCATTACGAGAATCATTTAAATTCATCATCATTCTTCTCAAAATTTTAAAAATCTTAGGAGAGAGAAATAATCTAGAGAGATGATTTTAGAGAGAGAAAATAGAGAGAGAAAGTTCAATTCTAGAGAGAGAAAATACTAGCTCAGATTGAAGAGAGAGAAACTCTCTTTCTCATATTTTATTATTTATATCATTATTTATTAATTAATTTTATTTTTTTTTCTTCTTTTCTTTCTTCTTTTTTCTTTTTTTTTCTTTTTCTTCACGAAAGAGAGAGGAGAGAAAATCTTATTTATTATTATTATATTATTATTATATTATTTTTTTGCTTCTTTTTCTCCTTTTTTTTTTCTTTTTCCTTTTTCTTTTCTTTTTCTTTTTTTCTTTTCCTTCTTTTTCTTTTCTTTTTCTTTTCTTTTCCTTCTTCTTTTCTTTTTCTTTTTTTTCTTTTCCTTCTTCTTCTTCTTCTTTTCTTCTTTCCCGTGGGTTTCTTTTGGGCTGAAACAGGGGACCTTGAGGTCCCCTTGTTGGGTGGCCGACCGATGGTGCAGTCGGCGTGGGGCGGCCGTCGGCAGGAGGGGGTGACTCGCCGATAAGAAGAGGACCAAACCGGTGGTCGGCGATGACCACCGACGACGGAAATCAAAGAAAAACGAGCAAAATATAGAGGTTCTTCCGCAATAAAATCCGGCGACTCCGGTTGCTGGCGAGCGTGCACATCGGTACGGGAAGGAAGAGGGAGAAGAGAGGAAGGGGAGGAGGCTTACCTCCATCGCCGGCGAAGCTTTTCCGATGAGAAATTGGACGGCACAGGGACGGTCTTCCGCGGGATTTTTCCGACGATTGCCGCCGTTTGAGCTTAGGATTTTCATTGGAAAGGAGAGAGGAGGGATCTCCTCCTTAAATAGGGCCGGAGGGAACTTGTTTCCGACTCTGATTAGGAGCCGGTGAACGGAGGAAGAAGACTCCCTTCGGGAGTTCTTCTCCTCTGTTTTCTGTTTTTTTTTTCGTTTGGGCTGGCTGGATTATCACATTCTTCTCCTCTAAAAGAAATTTCGTCCTCGAAATTTTTCTTGCTTGAATCTTCATATTTTCTTACTTGAATCTCATCTTCAAATATTTCAATATTCTAATTCTTGATATAAATTCATTCTTAAATCATTTCATAAGAAAAAAAAAGTCGGTACATCAATATCTATTAGAAATGGAACCATTCATTTTCTTATTTATCAAAATCAACATCTCAAAGATTTTCAATGTTTCAAGATTTCAAATTTATGATCTCATTTCTTATAAAAATCATGTTCAATATCTCACGACTCAAATTAAAATCAAATCTATCTCTTGTGAATAGAAAAAGGTCAATGTCTCTATTCTTGCATAAGAACTTCATTCATCATCATTCATTTATTTATTTATTTATTTCAAAATATTAACCACTCTTAATTTCAACCCATCATAAGATAGGAAAAACATACTTCTTATGAATCATATGATGACATCCTAATCAATCAAAATTCAAAAATATTTTTTCTTATTCGTACTTTCAAAGGTTAAAGATTTATCATTTCAATCTCATTCTCGAACTTTTGATATTTTATTTCTCGATGCAACTTCATCATTAAGTCATTTCATAAAGATTGAATCAATATCACTATTTCTAGTCATCAAAATTTTCTTACTCAAACCCTCAAACCCTCAAACTCTTAAATATTCTAATTCTTGAAGCAAATTTTATCATTAAGTCATTCCATAATAAAATCAATAACTCAAAAATTGATCTAAATCAAAACTATATTTTTCTTATAATCAAAATCAATGTCTCTATTCTAAGTAAGTATATCAATTTTCTTTATCTAAATATTAACAACTCTTAATTAATCAATTTATTATCAAATTAAATTATAAATAACTCCAATCTATCTTTTGTAGAACAATCGTCAATATCAATAGATAACCTCAATCTTTTCCATTCAGTCAGAGAAATAATAATGATCAAAAGAGTTCTAACTTCAAATTTCATTATACCTTGGAGATAAATATTTGAGTATAATAATCTAAGATCGAAATCATCATTCGATAAACAATCTCAAATTCTTTCTAATAAATAGAGAATTATAAAATTTAATTCTAGGATAGAAAAAAAAATTATCTCTAAATATTCTAAATCTAAAATCAAAAATCAAAGGTCCACTCATCCTAGAATTAGGATGCTAATTATTTTTGTAGCATAGTAGGTGGAAGCTCTACTTTTAAAAATCACATTAGGATATCTAAAATAATTCAAAATTTTAAAATATTTTTCTTTCTAATATCAATAAATTTCTTGTATCAAACCATATCATCTATCATAATTCTTTAACTTAAAGGGTCAACATTCCTGACTTACTCAAAGTAGTTCAGATTACCATGCTTCCGCTGCGCACTTTGATCTAACAATCAAAATTTCTTTGGTTCATCAAAAAAAATTTTGATCAAATTATTTCTTTATCTTATCAATAGAAAAGATCTAAAATTTTAAATTTCAATTGAAGTCAAAGATTAACTTTCGATTCTCATTCATACCTTTACTGGTATACAATAATCTTGATTAACTCTTGAGTCCAATATCATATTTAAACCATCATATAGATTTACTATAATCAATATGAATCAAATCTTAATTCTCATATCAATTCAATTCGATAATTTTCAAATCAAAATCTTTATAAGTCAAATTAATGAAGAATAAAAATCCTTCGATGCTTCACCAAATTTGGACATAATCTTAATATATAAGAACTTCAAATCATTATTTTTTTCTAAAATTTCTATCATCAGGATCTTCAATATCTATCAAATGTCATTTCATAACAATCATACAAGCTTCAAAAAAAATCAAATCTCCATTTAATAGTAGATTCAATTAGGGATCTTATTAACAGAAGCAAAGGAACTCCATATCAATTCCTAAATCCCAAATTTCTAAATTGTAAATTCACATGGATCCCTTAATCTAAAATAAATATAAATCAGATCTTTTATCTTAATCTAAAGATATCAATTTTTTATTAACAACCTCAACAATAATATCAGAAAATCTCTTGATCAACTTAGATACGAAATCTTTAAATTGAAATTTCATACACATCATGTAGTCTCCAAGAGACATAATAAGATCCATTATTTAGATCTAAGGATGATGATTAAAGCTTTCAATACAATGAATATTTTACAACCTCATAATCAATTTCATCAATAAGAAATAGGTTTCTTTGCAATATCTTCAAATATACATTCATCCTAATATGCCACTTTATATATAATCCACATACCAAATTCACTTTCGATAAATATTCCAATCAAGCATCATAAAAAAAAAACTTTCTTAGCCCATTCTGGAACAACATTTTATTATCAAATCTTTATCTTGTCAATAATAGTCAACTTCTCAACTAAAAGTAATATCATAGTATTATTCTCACATCGAATTTGAATTTACGATTCACTTGAATAACCTATGATCAAATTAATAACCATAATACACAATAAAACTTTATGTCAATCCTTTTGTGATTACTTTCGATCAAGATCTAACTAATCATATCATGATCTATAGATCATCTATCATATTTCAAATTCTATATGTTATAATCTCTTACGATCCTTTTATACATAATCTCAATATTTAATCAAAATTTATAAATATTTCTTCCACTACAATTATCAAAGATCTACACTATAATGTCCTTAGTGTCTATCCACTTACACTCCTTCTATATCTAATTCTTATGTTTCATAATTTATCTACTTATGCTCTGATACCACTTTAATTGTCACGCCCCCGACCCGAGATTTTGAATCGAGGGTCATGGCAACCGCCGCATACTCATAGAAAACTCTTCCCATAAGCATGCAAGGCATCTTATCATACTATCCTAAAACAACAGCGGAATAATTAGTTAACAAGTTAAATCTAAAATATAACGACCTAAATTTTTTTTTTTTTAATATCTCAATAATTTCAACAACAATTCAAAGGCTTTGCATCAAATTCAATAAGCCTTTCAACCTAAAATAAAAGTATGAAGATTCTGCTTCTGATCACTCTTCCATTCATATCTTGTATCATCTTAATTCCTCAACATCTGTAAAAATAATAAAATAGGAGGTAATGAGCTAGACAGCCCAGTAAGCAATGATCACTTTTCAACAGATTTCATCAGGCATTTAAGTAAATAATCATTTATAGAAAATAAGCATATATAGTTTATCAATTCGAAATCAATTTCAATTATGCAACATAATTCATGCCAAATTCATTTTTTTTTCGAAAATTCAAGTTTCTTTCAAGATTTCAATTTCTTTCACTCTTAATTTCTTTTCGTCAACCATGAGCTATGACCACATTTTTTCTGTGGCAGGGTCATAACACCGCGTATCTGCTTGTGGTGAGCTGCGAATCATCTGGCAGCAAAGTCCTTCGGAACCGCTGGTCTCTCTGACGGTTTGTCGCTGGTCTCTCTGGCGACATGAACCCTCAAGACAAATCAATTGCCAACGTATATGCCTCCATTGGCAGGATCCTTTACATAGTCAGGTTGTCAATTCATAATATTTCTTATATTATAATTCTTCATAAATCATATTTCATATTCTAATTTCGATAATAAAATATATAATTATGTAGTATCAAAATCAATCAATATAATGCATCATGAAATCAATATGTTCAATCATGCTTCATCATAATATTTCAAATAAGATATTTTCATAACAAAATACCATTCATCCAATTCATGCATCGTTTCACAAATTATGTCAGAAAAATATATTATAATTTACTGATAAATCTAGAAAAAGTGAAACATTACTTACCTCGAACGCATTCCAATAAATCCACATAATTCTATAAATTTTTTTTTAAAAATTTTATTCGTAGATTATATCGCGATATCCCATGATCAAACATCCACAATCCTATACAGAATCAATTTCAATAATTAGAAAGAATACGAATACCATATTTCAACGATTTAGATTGGGTCCGATCATCTAATTTCATCTAATCAAAATCTAATTAGGATCTAAACGATCCAAAGTTTGACTATCAGATCAAATCGGATTCGAAGTGATAGGACCGAGGTTTCTTCATCGATTTCATAAAATCAAGTGGAGAGAGAAAATCAGAGGAGAGAGAATTCATGAGGTACAATTCAAATTGATCAGGTGACACAATCCAATATTATGATTGGTCCAATATCTCAATTGGTGAAACCAACATGATCAAATCAAATCATGGCTAGATCGAAATCATAGATAATCAAATCTAAAGATTCATGGTCTGATTAAGGTGGGTGCCAGTACGCTGTCTGACAATCATAGATCAGGGTTCTTCATTAAAATCAGATCAGACTTATTAAAAGAAATTTCTTCATTCACTAACCTTTTTTTTTAGAGAGAGAATCAATCAAGAGAGAGAATATTTTAGAGAGAGAAAACTCATCTTGAATTCTACAGACAATATGATTCAACAAATTCTGATCGATCAGATCAAATCATGCTAAAATTATCATGTGGATAATTCAATAAGATCATGAGAAATAAAATCTAAAAATACCTGATCTGATCAAAGTGGATGTCAGTGTATCGTCCGACGATCACAGATCAAAAATCCATTACGAGAATCATTTAAATTCATCATCATTCTTCTCAAAATTCTAAAAATCTTAGGAGAGAGAAATAATCTAGAGAGAGGATTTTAGAGAGAGAAAGTAGAGAGAGAAAGTTCAATTTTAGAGAGAGAAAATACTAGTTCAGGTTGAAGAGAGAGAGGGAAGAGAGAGAAACTCTCTTTCTCATATTTTATTATTTATATCATTATTTATTAATTAATTTTATTTTTCTTTCTTCTTTTCTTTCTTCTTTTTTCTTTTTTTTTTCTTTTTCTTTTCTTTTTCTTCACGAAAGAGAGAGGAGAGAAAATCTTATTTATTATTATTATATTATTATTATATTATTTTTCTGCTTCTTTTTCTCCTTTTTTTTCTTTTTCCTTTTTCTTTTCTTTTTCTTTTTTTCTTTTCCTTCTTTTTCTTTTCTTTTTCTTTTCTTTTCCTTCTTCTTTTCTTTTTCTTTTTTTTTCTTTTCCTTTTTCTTCTTCTTTTCTTCTTTCCCGTGGGTTTCTTTTGGGCTGAAACAGGGGACCTTGAGGTCCCCTTGTTGGGTGGCCGACCGACGGCACAGCCGGCGTGGGGTGGCCGTCGGCAGGAGGGGGTGACTCGCCGATAAGAAGAGGGCCAAACCGGTGGTCGGCGGTGACCACCGGCGACGGAAATCAAAGAAAAACGAGCAAAATATAGAGGTTCTTCCGCAACAAAATCCGGCGACTCCGGTTGCCAGCGAGCGTGCACATCGGCACGGAAAGGAAGAGGGAGAAGAGAGGAAGGGGAGGAGGCTTACCTCCATCGCCGGCGAAGCTTTTCCGACGAGAAATTGGACGGCACAGGGACGGTCTTCCGCAGGATTTTTTCGGCGATTGCCGCCATTTGAGCTTAGGATTTTCGGTGGAAAGGAGAGAGGAGGGATCTCCTCCTTAAATAGGGCTGGAGGGAACTTGTTTCCGACTCCGATTAGGAGCCGGTGAACGGAGGAAGAAGACTCCCTTCGGGAGTTCTTCTCCTCTGTTTTCTTTTTTTTTTTTTTCATTTGGGCTGGCTGGGTTATCACAGATAATAACAATATAATATAGATGAAATTTATGTTTACAAATGCAGACCGTGCTTATAAAAAGAAGAGTATGTGCTTACAGAAAATGTTTGTGTTTACTTGTGACTGTTTATGTTTATTACAAATTACAGGTGCTTGCACTATAATGTAAAACAACAATAGTTTTGAAATCTAAAAAGGTTTCTAAATTAGCAATCTGATGGAAATGGATTCTAAAGATATCTAATTACTAGATTTATGGTAGAATATGCAGAACATATTCAAACACAGTGTAGAAAGAAGATTAAATTTCTAGATATGAAAATCAGAATCTAAAGCTCCATAAAAACTAACATAATTTTTGGAAAGTCATACAAATTCTTTTAAGCACAACAATGCACTTAGACTATTGGAGGTAATTCAAAAATAAATCAAAAAAGGGAATTAAATAAGACCAGATTGTGTATATAATTGGAAATGATTTGCTCAAATTGATTTCAACAACAATTTATAATTATGAAAATTGGAATATAGCAGAACTTGGATTGAAGGCATGATATGCACGATCCTAAAAGCATTATTATTCCTCTCGTATAAGGTAGATAGATCTGATTAATGCTCTCATAGTACAACCGATTGTGGCTCGGTCTGGCTCCTCCCTTGTGCAACATGAACATTTGGAAGGCTTGACTTAATATACTCCTTCAATTGCCCAAAAATGTTTCTTTTGAAATTGTATTGAACTATGCATAAAATATAACAACAATGGCGATGAAGATTGGAGACAAGAATGAAAGAAAGCTATCATAGAGAAAAGGCTTTAACTGTGTTTTGATCTATATAGAGTGTTTGGAACATGGCCTTTATATAGAAGCCAATATAGTGTAAGCTCTAAAGGCCAGTCTCCTAGCCTATAAAGGCTATAATAAGCACTTGGAAGATTACTTATCATTATAGGCTAATAAAATCACCTTAACAACTAGGCTGGCCATAAATGCCTCTCAAAGGCTAGTCCATTAACTCCCCAAGCTTGATTTAAATCTTGAAATAAATATGATAAAAAATTGAAACCATTAAAAGTAAGAAAAATAAGTTTCACATGTCCGCATGCATGGGTGTGGTAAATGGCCAAATCACCAACATATCCAACTAGAGTCTCTACCTGGGGAGTGCTAAATACAACTTTAACTCGCATGAACTCTTCCAATGTGAAACTAAACTTTAACGTAGTTGAAAATCGAAGGCCTTAATGGATGAACTTTTCCGGCCAATAAATTGGAAAATTTTAAATAAATAAATATCATCTAAAAGCTAAATGTTCCATCTTTCTTCTGCAGAAGTTCAGCATACGACAAGGTCTTTGTTATAAAAATAAAAAAAATAAAAAAATAAAAAAAATCCTTGTTTTCACATCTCAATCTTTACAGACGTTCTTAGATGAAGTATCCATTTTACTGTCTCGTTTTATTTTCCTTCTTCTATAGCTCCAAACTTTGCCTATCTTCACTTGGAATGACCATATGCCAAAGGAGAGGAAATCTTATTAACAGGAAGCATTTGTGACATACTACAATGGAGGCTTGTGCAGTGAGCTCAGGCTGGTGTCAGGAAACTGTAGAGCTCAGGCTGGTGATTGTGATTTATTATATCACAACAATTGTAATTAACTAATAATGATATTTTACATAAATAACTATATCACTTAGGGGACCCAACAATGAGAGACAATCTATAAACAAGGGCACAATTATATATATATTATTTGAATGTTAAAACTTCTTTAATAAGCTTTGATGCGCTTGCTCTTCCTTCTGTAAGAGGCAAATGACTTGCTAGATTTAGGCAATTTAGTTCTTCTAAAGTGAAGGAGAAGCCCATTGATATTAGTTTCTGGACTGGGAACAGAGCACATATAAAGATCATTTATTAGCACATCAACTGGGACTCGTAGAACACCTCCCAGTTGGATAGGAATCATTTAGTACAGCCAACTTCCATGGGAATCCAATTCAAGCAGCATGAAAAATGAAGGACATGAATGTCAATGATCTTCTTTAGAATATGCTGCAACAATTTTATATAGCACTTGGTAGCTTATCTTCTTGTTCCACTGCTGATATGGACAATTAAAGGCATGGAAAGATGCATTCATGATCTAAATCTCTCATCTTTTTAATTAGACAAGGCCAGCATAATGCTTTATTTGCATTGATATCATTTGAAAGCTATAACCTCAATGGATCCTAAACACAAGTCTTTTTTGTGAGGTGTAACGGAGGAAGTGAAAAGAACTCTTCCCCCAAATGTTATTAATAAAAAGTTTAATGCACAAGAAAAGTACAGAGTGGCAAAGTAGAAGTATAAGATGGTCTTTAAGGAGTTAACATCAGAGGCGAGTGTGTGGACGTGAGCTTCTTGTGGCCATCCAACCACTTGATTGGATCGAAGTTTTCCCAAAGCTTGAATGCCTGGAGTGTTTTGCAGAGCACTGCATGAATGGATGAGTTTCTTTTGAGGAAGATACAGGAGTTTCTTTCATGCCGAATCTGCTAACAACTGATCCCAAGCTCTTCTGATTGTGTGTTGAATTTTCTTTTTCCTCCATGAAAACCAGAGAATTTGAAGGCTAGCTAGTTTGCAATCCTCTAAGATTTGTTGGAAATTAAACTTGATTAATGACATATGCTGCATAAGTCATGCATAGATTGAATGTCATGATAGATGAAAAGTCATGTGTCTTTATGTTTTTTCAATATATGGGAATATGAAATGTTATGTAATATAAAAAGTCACTATAATAATATTTGATAGGTTATTATAAGTATATAAAAGGCTGTCACGAAGTCTATATAAAGGGTTGTATTCATGCTCATTTGACATAAGCCAAGCTAAATAAACTAATACAGAGTTATTTTCTATTTCCCCTTCTAGTTCAATTCTTGGCCTACTACACTTCTAAACAACCAACATATTTGGTATCAGAGCCGCATTGTCTTCCACCATGGCCTCCACCAATATGATTCAACCTCAAGTCCCTAGATTGATTAAAAATAATTGCGATAATTGGTACATACAAATGAAGGCTTTGCTTGGTTCTCAAGATACATGGGAGGTTGTTGTGGAAGAATACAATGAATTGGCAGCATTAGAAGAATAGATAGATCTTTCAAAGAAATTGAAGGATCAACTCAAGAATTTAAGAAGGAAAGATAAAAAGATGTTATTTACTATCTATCAAGGTATGGATGAACCCACTTTTCAGATAATCACGACCGCTACAACATCGATAGAAGCTTGAAAACTACTCCAAAAGGCCTATAAAGAAGTAGAGAAGGTAAAAAAAAATCATCTTCAAACTCTACGGGCTGAATTTGAATCTTTACAAATGAAATTTTGGAATCTATTTCTAAATATTTTTCAAGAGGTATAATTGTTGTTAATCAACTTAGAAGAAAAGGAGAAACACTAACTGATGTTTGAGTGATGGAAAGGGTATTGCGATCATTGAACCCACAATTTAATTATATGGTTGTAGCTATTAAAGAAATAAAGGATTTGGAGAAAATGACTATAGAATAACTCATGGGTTCTTTACAAGCCCATGTGCAAAAACTCATCAAAAGAGGAGAAGAGAAGCTGTTCAAATAAGCATTACAAATGAAAACCACAATACAAAAAAAGAAGGAGAATTCAAGAGGTCAAAGAGGCTGAGACCATAGACATAGAGGTAGAGGAGGATGATTTCATCATGGAGCTCCACATGGGCAAGTAAGAGAACCATCAAGTAAAGGTGAAAAAGATACAACTTGCCAACCAATACAAAGAGACCGAGAAAGAAGAAGAAACTACAATAGATCGAGGTCCAGAAAATTTGACATTCAATGTTATATATGCAAAAATTTTGGCTATTATACTTTATAATGTTAGTATAAAAATGCTACAATGAAGAAGAAAAAGCTCATTTTATTGAAAAAGAAGGTAGAAAAGAAGAAGAAGAATTAGTTTTATTGGCCTATAATGAACTTGGAGCAAATCAAGAAAACATATGATACTTTAACACAGGAGCTAGCAATCACATGTGTGGTAGGAAGGAATTATTCATCGAGCAATTGATGAAAGTTACAAAGGTAATATTATATTTGGAGATTCAACAAAAAGGGCCATTGAAGGAAAAGGTAAAATTCTTATTAAACTCAAAAATAAAACACAAGATATTATTTCTAGTGTCTAATATATTTTTAATATAAAAAGTGATATTTTAAGTTTGGATCAGTTGCTTGAAAAAAGATATAGTATTCATATGAAAAAACTAGGCCTCTTAATCTGTGATAAGAATAACACCATGATCACATATGTGCATATATCAAAAAATAGAACGTTTCTAGTGAATCTCCAAGGCCACCTTATGGCGTCTTGGACATGGTCATCTAAATTTTCAAGGCTTAAACCTTTTGTCGAAAAAGAAGATGGTGATAGAAATTTCATTTATTGATGAACCTACACAAAGGTGTGAAGGAAGTATCTTCAAAAAGTAGTACAGAAAGAGTTTCAAAGGAGGGAGATTTAGAAGAGCAAACCAAATTCTGAAGTTGATTCATTCAAATATTTGCAGATCTATTAACCCCATATCTATTGGTGGTAAGAAGTATTATCTTACATTCACTAATAATTATAGTGAAAAAAATATGAATTTATTTTTTGAAAGAAAAAAGAAAGTTTTTTCAAAATTTTTTGAAATTTAAACAAATAATAGAAAAAATAAAGTGCTCTTCACATCAAATCATTGAGATCAGATTATGGTGGAGAATACAATTCACATGAATTTGAGAATTATTATAAAAAATAGAGAATTAATCTTCAATTTACTATGCCATATTCACCACAATAGAATGATGTTTCAGCAAGAACAAAAAAGAATTATTTTGAACATGGTACATTACATGTTGAAAGAAAGATCAATACCTAAAGATTTTGGACAGAAGTTGTTTCTTGTGCTGTGTACTTGTTAGGTCAAAGTTGGAAGATAAAGGAAAACAATGCATCTTGTTAGGCTATGGTGAGAATTCTAATGGCTATAATTAAGCTTTACAATCCTCTAACAAGAAAAATCATATTTTCTAGAGATGTTGAATTTGATGAAGAACAAATCTAGAATTGGACAAAAAAAAAAAAGAAAAGAAAAGCAGAAGTATGATTGATGGAGAGAAAGAATCAATAAATAAAAAATCAATTTCAGCTCAAGAAGAAAGACAAACATCACCAAGAGGGTCAAATATAGGTATTGAAAATAGAAGCACTCTAAAGATAAAAACATTCAAGATCTCTACAATGTTATGAGAGAACTTAATGATACTAATAAAGAAGATTTTATGATGTTTTATTTTTTTGTAGGATATGATCCTATCAAATTTGAAGAAGTAAATATCAAAGAGAAATAGAGAAGAGCAATGGATGAAGAAATACAAGCTATAATCAAGAATGACACTTGGGAGCTAATCCATCTTCTACAAGGACATAAGACCATTGGCATAACATGGGTGTATAAAACTAAGAGAAATATAGAAGGCAAAGTAGAGAAGTATAAAGCAAGACTGGTTGCAAAACGCTACAAACAAAAATAAGGCAATGACTACGATGAAGTTTTTGCTCCAGTTGCATGCCTAGAGATGATATGCCTTATTATCTCCTTGGCAGCTCAAAATAAATAGAAGAATTTTCAAATGGCTCTAAAGTCAGTCTTTGTAAATAGTTATCTTAATGAAGAAGTACGTATAGAGCAACTCCTAGGTTATGTGAAAGAAGGTGAAGAAAGTAAATTATATAAGTTGAAAAGAGCTCTATATGGGCTAAAGCAAGCTCCTCGTTCTTAGAATGCTAGAATTGATGATTATTTTATGAAGAGTGAATTTTCAAAATGCCCTTATGAGCATACTTTGTATACGAAGACTAATAGCAAGGGAGAAATTTTGCTTATTTGTTTGTAGGTAGATGATTTGATTCACAAGAAATAGCCTCTCAGTGATCAAACGATTTAAAGCTTTTATAGTCAAAGAGTTTGAGATGACTAACATCAGACTTATGGCTTACTTCTTGGGGTTGATTGGAAGTGAAGCAAAATAGAAAAAGTATTTTTGTCTCACAAGCTCACTATGCTAAGGAGATTTTGGACAAGTTCACCATGGAGAATTGCCATCCAGTTGATCCTCCGATAAGAGTTGGAATGAAGCTATCAAAAAGATGAGAAGAAAAAGATATTAATCCAACATAATTAAGAGCCTAATTGGAAGTCTTCGCTATCTCATATGCACAAGGCCAAATATTCTCTATAGAGTTGGATTTGTTAGTCACTATATGGAGAAACCAAAAATATCTCATTTGAAGGCTGTAAAACGTATTCTACACAACATCAAAAATATCCTTAATCATCAATTATTTTATTCATCTAATATTCTTTTGGAGTTAGTTGGCTATCAAATAGTGATTGGACAAGAAATATTGATGATCGAAAAAGCACCACGAGATTCATTTTCTTCTTTGGAGACACTATATTCACATAGTCCTCGAAAAAGCAATCAATCATCACTCTCTACTTGTAAAGCCAAATATATTGCTGCTACATTTTGTGTTTACCATGCTATATGGTCAAAGAACCTATCAATGAAAACTCAAGTACCATAGAAGGAAGCTATAAAGATATACATCGATAATAAATCAACAATCAAGCTGGTTTATCTATCATGATCGAAACAAACATACTGATACTATTTTATTCGGGATTGTGTCAAATAGAAAATAATACAACTTGTGCACATAAAAACCAAGAATCAAGTAGTAGACAACTTCACTAAACTATTGCAAGTAAAAGCCTTTCAAAGAATAAGAAAAATTTTTGGGTTTATCTTTTTGGAAGAATTAAGTTTAAAGGGGAATGTATGAAATTAAAACTTGATTAATGACATGTGCCACATAAGTCATGGGTAGATTGAAAGTCATGATAGACGAAGAGTCATGTGTCTTTATGTTTTTTCAATATTTGGGAATATGAAGTATTATGTAATATAAAAAGTCACTATAATAATATTTGATAGGTTACTATAGGGTATATGAAGGGTTGTCATAAAGTCTATATAAAGGGTTGTACTCATGCTCATTTGACATAAGCCAAGCTAAAAAACTAATACAAAGTTCTTTTTTATTTTCTCTCCTACTTCAATGCTTGGCCTACCACACTTCCAAATACTTTTTCTGAAGGGATAATTGAGGAACAAATGGCTTGCATTCTCCATTCGTGCTCCACCCAAAGGACATCCTATGCGTACTGCTCCACCTTGCTAAAACTTCTCTCGTATGTAACTTGCTTTTTACTAGCCATATAAAGACCATAGCCTTTTCTGGTACCTCGGCTTTGCCGATAAGCTTATAAAATGGACATTGGATGCCTTCATTATTATTGAACTTGCAATAAGATTTCACTGTATAAATTTCAATTTTAGCGAGCTTCTAAACCAGTTCAGTACGCACAAGATAACATTAATTTTTGAAGGGATCCGTGGAGTCCTTGACTTTATTAGGGAGGGAATTGAAGACCCGCACGATGTTAGAATGTCGATTTATGAAATAATGATTTCATAAAAAGGTGCAGATCTTTTATGATACTCAAAAAATACTCAAAAAATATCGTAAGATATTGTGCATGGTTAAATATCGTCCATTTTAAGATGAACGACCGTATGTGTTCATGCATGCATGTTAAAAAAAAAAAAAAAAAAGAATGTATAAATTTTAGAGATATTTGGATAGTTTGGACTGTTTATTTTATGATGGATGACATCTAACCATTCATAGCACTCTATGATATTTTTTAAGTACTGCAAAGAATTCTGTTCTTTCATAAAGCTTTAGAAAGAAAGGGCTCATAAATTTTTCAAATAGCCGTGTGGAGGAACCTATATTTAGATTTGTGTGAGATTTTGGCCACCTGCTCTATTAGTATGTTGGTTATGTTTCCTTATTGCCAAAAGGAAAATTTCGTTCAAACTCATATTATAAATAGAGGGACAAGAGAAGGTTCAACCCTCCAACGTTATTGGCCAATGTCCTTTGAAAGAGCACAAGGACACACCTCCTCCAAGACAACTTGGAGGAGGTGTGCTTTCTATAGGCTACCATGGGAGAGAACAAATAGATACTCCTCTCTCTCTCCCCCCACCCCCATCTCCAGAAATTCTTCCCCCTTTATCTACTGAAATTCTTCCTCCAGCGGGAGATCGTTAGAATATACTCCAAATGGAGGATCTAAGGATCAAAACTAAGTCACTGAAGGTTTGACAGAAATCTATGGATGAGACAGTTAGATATGGACCATGATTATGTGGCGAACCGAATGCCAATCTCTTCCTATAAAGACAAGCATGGTCGGAGGACCATCCCAACAAGCAAAGTACTAGTACTGGAAGAGAGGTCTTACATGGAGACGAGTCTATCTTTGGTAGCCAAGGATGACTTGCCCCTATCCTTGAAGGGGTTTTCAGTTGCCCAAGCCATCCAATCGAGCTTGAAAGTATGATGTGATTGCATAGGCAGTCTCCTTGGCTACTCCAAGTGGTTGTTGTCCCCCACGCTAGATCTACATCTCTTCCACGGCACCAACAAGAGATATTATTGATAGAATATTGTATTATAAGAATATTTGATGTATATTCTGAAAAATCAATATGACTAATACATTATAATAATTTTAAAATATATTTTTATATTTAAATATTTTTGATAATCAATAAAAAATATTTTATTTTTCATTCTTGTCTAATGTGTCCAAGAATCATCCTAAAAATTAATGGCTTAAAGATACGTATTCTCAAATATTGAGAATTAAAAATATGTATAATTAATTTCTAAATTACTTTCGATCAATGGATCATCATGGAGACGATGAATGATTCGATTAGATCAGTGCATGGATCACTTTCTTCAGGATAGATGAGTTTCTGGTCTATAGTGTAGAGACACTGAAGAAGAGTGCAGGTGGTTGTTAGAGAACATTGATACTGAACGTGACCAAATGAGAGATCACATGGATATCTACTCACTCATTAGTGATCTTCTCGATGCTGTAGTGGTATGAGTGATTCCTTGACCTATGGTATCTTGGCTGCTCATATGGGATTGCTGTAGTTTGACTGCACACAAACATCGTCTCTAGCCGTATGGATCCTTGTAGTAGATGTTGGTAGCAGTAGGTTCACTATAGGAGTAGGATACGCACTTAGATAGGATTTATCGATCTTAACAGATAAGGATGAGTCCTATAAGGTTTGAGAGGCTGAGTTTTTAAGTCTATGGTCACAGCAAGGTGATAAATAGAAAAAAAAATATGAGTATCACAATTTAGATCTGAGCTAATCGAATCTTTCATATGATAGATGATGGAGTTTGACGAGATTTTATAACCTCCATCCTATCGGGACTCATAATAGAAGAATTGAATCATGATGGATTACCATCACATACTGCTAGACATCATTAGTGAATGGTGAGAGCTCATTAGGATCGTTCTGGATTGACGATCCTTGATAGGTTAGAGTTGGAAGTGTTTCGATCCATTGAAAGAAGTTTCGATGATACTATGATAGAGATCATGGTATGTCTCACTACCAAACAAACCAGAATGATCCTTGATAGATTAGAATTAGAAGTGTTCCGACCCATTGAAAGAAGTTTCTGATGGAAATTGTGTCTTAAAGTCAATCGTTTGACGATTGTGCTAATTATAAATGTATATGAATTGATAAATAATAAAAATTTTTTGATATTTTTTATCACAAAGATACATCTTCTAATAAACTCCTATATTGTGATGAAGTTCTTAGGACTACTTTGATCGATAAAGGAGGATTTATCGTGTAGTCCTTAAATTGGTTCGTGAATAAACGATACGCTATTACTAGGACGATAGCGATATCAAATGTAGCTCGTTGTGTACCATATGCATTGGTTGTCTTTGTAACCAAATAGTATGGAGATACTGGTATGGCATGCAGGTGAGATGTAGGAGTAAATCATCACTGAACGTGACCAACTGCGGAGCACTTTGCTGTCAAGGGTAGCTTATGAAAGGTATGGGTATAAGTGTCCCTCCGACCTGAGATCACCATGGTGACTTGCAAGCAACTCACTGTACTTTAGTATCAAACTAACTGAGTTTTTAATTCAGTAACGAAAGATTTTTGGATACAGTCAAGTACTTGTCAAGTCAATGCATGAGTCAAGATGGGATTGATCCCTCCGAATTAGTAGGAGATATGCATCAGTGTATTTCAATTTAGCAAAATCTAGGTCCGAATAATCCATGTGATAGATTTGAGAAAGATTGAAATACAATGTGGATGACTTATCTAGGATTGATAGTTAAATCTTAGGTTGTCCTCGAGCATTAGGATCAAAGGAAAGAATTATACAGTAACCATACGCCAATAGGTTCTTGAATGTTGCTTCACTATTATTCGATCTATCCGGACGTCGGATTGTCATTGCTAGATTGTGTTGCCTAGCTATGCAACCCAAGAGGGAGGGGTGAATTTGGTTTTTAAAAATTTAAAAATTAACTTACAACTATGAGAATTATTTAACAATGAGCAGGATAAATGTGGAGAGTGAGATTTATGCAAGGTGTAAGAGTTAGATGCAAGAATGCAAGAAGATAAGAAAATTTAAAAGGAGAGCAAGTAAGCACAACACAAATAAAAAGATTTATAGTGGTTCAGTGCAACTTGCACCTACGTCCACTCCCCAAGCTCCTACTTAAAAATTCAAATCCACTAAACCATATTTAACCCGAATACAATGTCGGAACCTCCGACTCTAGCTATTCCAAGTTAGAATACTTGTTTTTCAGATACAAGCCAACCCAATACAATCGATTCAAGGTTCGGATCAACCTTTCCATGTTTTAGAATCCTTCCAAAATAAAATATCAACTCAAAATAGAGTATAGCAGTTAATCACACAGAAATACAGATGTAGCTCCTTTAATGAGCAAATAAAGCTTTAAATATACTTTACATAATAAGAATAAAGCTCTTCTGATTTTCCTCAAGGTGGTTGAAGACTTGAATGAGCTCTTGAGGGGTTGGTGAATAAAAGCTTCTTAACTTCAAGAGGGCTCTTGCTTGGGTTGAAATGAATGCTTGAAGAACCTTTTCAAAATCTTGTTGATTTCCTCCTTTAAGTGCCTTTTATAACTTCAAATAATGGTGGAGAGTAATCTGGGCTGAAATAGAGCCGTTAGACATTAAATGGGCATTAAATGCAGTCAAAATGAACTGAAAACTAGCCATTGTGGAGTTTTTTCATCGCAGGGGTCGACTCATGGGTTGACTCATGCCATGGGTCGACTCATGGGGTCACTCTATGGCGCAGAAAAAAATGACAGTTCTGTATTTTGGCTGCACAGCAACAAAGATCGACTCATGCATAGGGGTCGACTCATGGGGTCGACTCAATGGGTGTGCCAGCTAAAAATAACGTGCCGTTCAGCCCTTTTGCATGAGTCGACTCATGGGTCGACTCAAATATATAAACATGATTTTCTTTCAAAATACATATCCAAAAATATTGAAATTACCTCCAATAGATTACAAATCTTCTGTTCTTGCTCTTGAGGCTTTCGAATCAGAACTTGGTAAAATTATGATTTTGCCCTTGAAATACAATAAATCTTTTTTCAAGTCAAAATCATTAGTAACCCCTTCAAATGCTTTGTAATCATCAAAATCAATTCAAGGAGTAACAATCTCCCCTTTTTGATGATGATAAAATACTTGAGCAAAAGCATATATAAAGCATTGAATATGAATTTCAAATTTATGAAGATGCATCACTTCAATATCATAGTCAAGTATTTGAATGAAATACATCATAAGCAGTTTGAAATCAATTTAAAATTTGCTTATAAGTTTATTTACTTTGAAAATTAGATAAAAAAGGAACTAACGATTTTAGTTCTTTGACACATTTGCTTAACAATTTTGCTTATTACTAATTTCTTTATTGCTTATTGCTCATTTCTTTATTGCTTATTGCTCAAATT
>NC_026000.2:121630002-121674395 GCF_000442705.2 Elaeis guineensis | reverse complement strand
GTCAAAGTAGATGAGTTCTATTTTTCAGTTGATTTTTTAGTCCTTGACATGGAACTGATGGCAATCCAAGATAAAATTATTATCTTAAGCAGACCCTTCCTAGCTACGACAAATGCATCATCAATTGTAGGACAAGAGTCATGGACGTATCATTTGGAAATAAGAAACTGAGATTAATATGTTTAGTGCATCCCAGGGACCATCAATGGATAGTTACTTCGAGATAGATACATTCGAGGATATTATAGAGGAAGCAACATCAATGATTTTTGCACATGATTTTCGAGACACCCATTTGACGTACTTTGGAGTGGACGACTGTGATATGGAGGGAGGTAGTGAAGAAGTAAAATTTTAGTTGATACATCAAGTGATGAAACTACTCCCCATTGGACAATCAAGTATGAGCCATTACCTGCATTAGCCAATACACCCACACCCCATCATTAGAATCATCACCTGCATTAGAATTAAAGCCACTTCGACTACACTCAAGTATGCATTCCTAGGACCTAATGACATCCTTTCGATGATCAACAAATACGATCTTTCTTAGGTCATGATAGATTTTACAGATGCTTCATAAAAAATTTTAGCAAAATTTCGAGATCCTTGTGCAATCTGCTGGCCAGGATACACCATTTATTTTTAATGAAGAATGTCTATAAGCCTTTTACACGTTACGAACAGCCCTGACAACAGCACCCATAATAAAACCTCCTGATTGATCCTTTTCATTTGAAATCATGTGTGACGCTTTGATTTTGCAATAGGAGCCATCTTAGGTCAAAAATCAATAAGAGCCACATGTGATCTATTATGCTAGCAAAACTCTATCCGATGCTTAATTGAACTACACTACGACAGAAAAAGAGCTACTAGCAGTGGTATTTACCTTTGATAAATTTCATTCATATCTGTTAGGGTCTAAGGTTCTAGTGTATTCTAATCATGCGGCTTTGAAACATCTGCTCTCAAAGAAAGATACTAAACCATGATTGATCAGATGGATCCTTCTGCTTCAAGAATTTGATCTAGAAATTCGAGACAAGAAGGGTTCCAAAAATGTGGTCGCTAATCACATTTCTAGAATCTTAGTTGATCATACGATGGGTGCAAATGAAGTCAAAAAAAAAATTCTGATGAATAACTTTTTGTAACATCCTCTAACCAAATCCCATGGTTTGCCCACATCATTAACTACTTGGCAACAGGGTAAGTTCCTCTCCATTGGATAAAATAGGAGAAGGATCGATTCTTCTCACAGGTCAAACATTATTATTGGGAGGAACCTGAATTGTTCAAACATTACCCTGATCAAGTGATTCGACGCTGTGTCTCTAAGGGTGAGTATCAAAGTATACTTACCTTTTGTCACTCTCATGCATGCGGGGGACATTTCAGTGGGAAGAAAAATAGCCACAAAAATGTTACAAAGTGGGTTTTATTGACCGACATTATTTAAGGATGCACATAAATTTTGCCTTGAGTACTTGCGCTGTCAGCAAACGAAAAATATTTCTAGAAAAAATATGATGCCCCTATCTCCCATCTTAGTCATAAAAATTTTTGATGTTTGGAGAATCGATTTTATGGGCCCCTTTTCTCCATCCTATGGATATGAATATATTTTGATTGCGGTAGATTACGTATCTAAATGGGTTGAGGCTATGGCAACCAGAACGAATGATCACAAGGTGGTCATCAAATTCATCCAACAGAATATCTCAAGTCAGTTTGGTTGCCCAAGAGCCATTATTAGTGATGGAGGTACACACTTCATGAATAGGCACTTTGAAAGTTTAATGAAGAAATATGGAATCACTCACAAAGTTGCCACACCAAATCACCCCCAAACTAGTGGCCAAGTGAAAGTCTCCAACAGGGAGATCAAACGAATTCTTGAGAAGATGGTTAGGCCTGATCGAAAAGATTGGTCTGGATAATTAGATGATGCATTATGGGCCTACCGTACTGCATACAGGATCCCGATAGGAATGTCTCCTTACCGACTCATTTTTGGAAAAGCTTGCCATCTGTCGGAAGAGCTAGAACACCATGCATTTTGGGCCATAAAGCAATTCAATTTCAACATGAAAAATATGAGTAGTAATAGGAGACTATAATTGAACGAATTAGAAAAGCTACGCAATGAAGCATATGAGAATTCACGAATTTATAAAGCTCGAACTAAGGCTTATCATGAAAAATATATTTCATGAAAAATATTCGAACCTAATCAAAAAGTGTGACTTTATAATTCGAGGTTGCGACTATTTTCTGAAAAACTCCATTCACGTTGGGATGGACCATATGTCGTAACTCAGGTGTTCCCTCATGGAGCAATTGAAATCAAAGATCCTAAACAGGAAAACACCTTCAAAGTAAATGGCCAATGATTAAAATATTATGTGGATGAAATTAGAGATGGCGAGCAAGTTGACTCAATTGAATTACAGGATCCAGTTTATAATTGAACTTTGGCTTGGTCTGGCTGAAGACCTTAAACTTAACGCTTGTTGGAACGCAACTCAATATTTTATTTTTCAGCTATCCTGTTTCTTTTTATTTTATAAAAATTTTTGAAAAGGATAATTAGCCAAGTCGGGAGGAGCACCATGATCAATGGAGTCAAGAACACCTAGCCCAGCAATGAATGACATCTTAATCAACATTACACACATCGAACTCAGGTGATGTCCTTCTTTGTTACACTCTATTTTTACTTTATTATAATTCTCTTCTTCCATTGGGACAATGAAAATTAAGTTGAGAGTGAGAATAACTAATCAAGTCTTCAAGTATGGTCAGAAATAATTAATTTTGTACATTTAAATTTTATCTCAATTTGAAGTTAACTAGCCACTCTAATCAATAAATGATTAACGGTCTAGATAATTTTAAAGATATCGAGGAAAAAATTATTAAAGACACCCAATTAATGGAAGAATTTAGACCATACTAAATTTTGAAGTGATTCTAAAATCCTTTTCCCACCATCTCAATGAAGAATCTGCTTTATGGGGGTATGGGTGGAAAGGTCGAGATATGCAAAAAAAAAAGAGAGATAAAATAAAAAAATATATTTTAATATTTCTCACTAAGAACCGGGCTCCTTCGCCTAAGTAAGCATTGTTGTTCGCATCAAAAGGTGAGAATGTGAAGAAACCTCTTATATAGTCAGTTTTAACTCGTAGCATTTTTTACTTGAGTTAGTAAGCCTGAGGGTGCCTTACACCTAATGCTCTAAAGCCAACTGATTTGAGAGTCATTGGCCTAAAGCTCGCTATAAGAGTTAAGAGTCAGTTAGAAAGCTTAAGGGTTAGGACATTGCACTGACTATACATATAAATATTTTTTCAAAAAAAAAGAATAAAGAGACTAAATTGTAAGAAAACAATAAACCCTACTCACATCAAGTTTGAGGACTTAAAGAGTAGAGTGAAAAGTCGGTGAAAGAAGATCTCTAAAAATTTTATGGCTAATACTCAACCATTAATTAGGTCGAATTGATAATCCAATGAAGTACCTCTTTAATGATCTAGCCGGATATCAACTATAGTTAAGAATATCTAAGATAACTTTTAATTCAAGGATAATTTGATGTACAATGCTAATGTATCTATTTTACTCGAAGACGAGTAAAGTTCAAATTAGGAGGTGTGATGAATACTTAATTTAAAATGCTAGAGGCACTAAATATTATAATCATTAATATTATTTTATTAAAAATTTAATGCTATCTAGTCTATTTTGCAGGTAATCGGGAGTTGGGTTCATACGATTCAATTTAAACTCAAATTAGTTTAGATTTAAGTGAACCAAGTAATCAGCTCTTATTTCAATGTGAATGCAATTTAAAGATCAAGGGTCACGAAGCAACCTCTCCAATCAAAGACCCAGATTAAAGATAAATGGAACTAAGTGTGAACACGACTTATTGATCAACGGAGGAGAATCAATATGAAGATCTAAGGGTCCTTATTCACACTCCTATCTCTCTTTTCATGAAACCCTAGCCTCCTCACTCTATAAATAGAACCCCAAGGCCTCCCTCTTTTCAATCAAGCCAACGCCTAAGTTCTCTTCAAGCTTCTCTCTTTCTCTCTCTCTCTTCCTCTTCTTCATAAGTCTAGGGAGTACTAACCCTAGTACAACATATTTCTCCATAGATCTTCTTTCTACATCCCATCAAATCTAGGAGAGGTTCTAATCTTAGTGCCGCTACCCTTTCTCTGTTACATATCCACTTCCATCAATCTTTCTTCCTTGGAGTTCCTGTACCAAGCCTTCCAGCCATCCTGTTGCTGTCTGCATGAAGGAAGACGAAAGATTCAAGGAGACACATCCACCATCGGACGCAGCAAGAAGATCAACTTGGTTTAGTTGTCTTGTATCATAATTTTATTTTTTTCTTTATGTATGCTTCTTTATTATTTAATAAAAAATAATTTTATTTTTTATGCTTCTTTCTTAGTTTTTTATAATTTATTATTTTTTTATATATTTTTAAAATAATCAACTAAGATCCCTACGAATACGATCTCGACTCACCCTATCTACATAGTAGTGAGTAGGGTTAATTTTGATGTGCTATAACACGCATCAAATATCTATGAGTAATATTTTGAAACATGATATGAATACATGATAAAAATAATTTATGATTCATGATTGTGAATATACATGATTTATGCATGCATGATAGGTTTATAACTTATTTATTATATACTCTATAAAATATTTATTTTTATAATATCTGTTACTTTTTAAATATTGCATTATCATAGAAAACTTATGCTTGATTCGATAACGAAGCACAAGTTCTACTTACTAGGCTAGTATAGCTCATATTCTTTTTATTTTTTTTTGTACAGAGAAATAAGGTTAGGACTGATGAAAAAAATTCAGGCTTGGAGATCTGTGAAGCAAGTCTAAAAATTTGTAGTGAAAGTTTAATTTATTTTATGATCATAGACTTATAGTTATTTAATTTTAAATCTTGAGACTTGAGTTGATATTTATTTTTGGATTTAAATGCTCTAAATCAGTTTTGATTTAATTAAAAATTTAAATTAAATTTTATTATTACTTTTATTTATGATGTATCTATTATTATATTTAAGAAGATGAATGTTGGCTTCGTATTATCGTGGGCTGTATCCCTTGATAGCATGGCTGTATAATGTCCCAAATTTGAGGTGTGATATTTTCATCATAAGGTTACATTTTCTTAATCAAGTCATGTATTGTGATTAAGTCTTTAAAATTAATTTGATCGATAAAGAAGAATTTATCGCATAGTCCTTAAATCTGTTCATGACCAAACGATATACTATTACTAGAACGATAGCGATCATCAAGTATAAGTCATTATGTACCATATGCATTGATTGTCCTCATAACCAAGTATTGTGGAGACACTGATATGATATGTAAGTGAAATATAGAAGTACATCTCATTGAACATGATCAACTGCAGAGCACTCTACTATCAAGAGTAGCTCATAAAGGAAATGCGTATAAGTGTCCCTTCGATCTGAGATCATCACGGTAACTTACAAGCAACTCACTGTGCTTTGGCATCGAACTATTTAAATTTTTAATTCAATGATTGAAAAATTTTTGGATACAGTCAAGTACTTGTTAAATTAGTGTGTGAGTCAAGAAGAGATTGATCCCTCCGAATAAGTAAGAGTTAATACATCATTGTATTTCAATTTAGTAAAATCTAAGCCCAGATAATCTATGTGATAAATTTGAAAGATTAAAATATGATGTAGATGACTTATTTAGGATTAACAGTAAAATTTTAAGTCATCCTTGAGTATTTAAGATCAAAGGGATGAATTATATGATAATCATACGTCAGTAGGTTCTTGAATGTTGCTTTGCAATCATTCGATCTATCCGGACATCGGGTCTCATTGCTAGATGGTTATATCGATTAGTTTAAAAATTTATTCCTATACTATCGACTTAGGTTTGAACCTATAGAGTCACACTCAAAAAAAAAAATTTAACTGATCATGTGGCTGATCAACGATTAAAAATTATTCAAGGATGTAATTATTAATTTGATTGATGATTAACCTTAAGCAAAAGTTACGATGAAATAATTTGCTAAGCATTAGTAAATTAATAGAAGATAAATTAATAATTAAATTATTGATTAGCTCAATTTGATTGAGCAATGATATTTGGATCAAATCTAATTAAATTTAATTCAATTAGGTTTGACCCGATTAGTTTATGAAATGACCTAATTGCTAAGGGAGAATTGTTCCTGATTTGATTAGGACTTTGATTTAATTAATTTTTAATTAAATTAAGATTTGATTAAGGATTTAAGAGCCTAATTGGATTGGATTTCATTTATCATTTGGGTCTAACCAAATTTGATTTGGTTGAAAGATCAAGTTGGAACCAAAACCTAGAGTCCAATTAGATTGGACTTCTCCCTAACGCCAACCCATGTCCATGCCAAGAAATTTTTCATGCCATCTCTAATTTATGTGAATTATTTCCATGCAGAAAGATCCCTTCTCACCCTCTTTGGATGAGGATTAAGGTGTTGCAACTTGAATTTGAATTCAGGTTAGGATTGGATTGGTTTTGTTTGAAATTCAACTTAAATTTTGAATTTATGTTTGAATCAAACTAGATAACGTCCTATCCTTATCCATATGGGACACCAACATTGAGAAGGTTGCTGGGGTGTGTGCACATCAAGGAGAAGGGATTTTACCATGAAAAATCAAGAGAAAGAGGGTGGGTCGTGATCTCTTCTAGGTGGACATCAATCGACGTGAAAACCCTAGGTCTTCTTGCTAGGGTTTTGGGAAGAGAGAAAAGAGGGTTGAGAGAGTCTCACCTCTATTTTTCTTTCACCATATTCTCTTCCTAAATATCCTTCTTCAATTTTTAGAAGGGTTTAAGAGTTTTGAAGGAAGGAATCGGATCAGCTTTTGACATATACTTCACACGAACTAGCACTCCCAAGGAGACCGATCGGATCGGAGCTTCGAGTGGACGTCCCGTAGAGGTCAGACATCCTGTACGGCTATGAGCAACGAAGATGAACCCTTTGTCATGATTTTTCAACAGTGATGATCATCGATCCGTGCTCAGATATGGAGTTATGAACTCTATTGGGCAGTAGATCTGATCTATTGTCTTATAGATGTGATCTATTCCTTATATACATGCATGCTATTTTATTTGTAGATTTTATATGCCATATATCATGTCATAGATTATAGAATAGGTTGATTTAATGATTAGATCATATGCATGTTTGATTAATATGATTAATCTAGTTGCTTTTCACTGTAATTTATTTTAAAAAATTTTAAAATACATGCATAAAATTATCTACGATTTTCTTCAGTGATATCAGAGTCAGATTCATTATGACATGTTATATGTACATATTAGATCTAAAATTTAAAATTATTTAGATCTGCTATATAATATTTTAGATCTGAATTTAATTATTGGTTGATCGTACAAACTAAAATAAGATTGTCCTATTCTAGGGTTTACCCCTTACAGTGAAAAGATTATCCTAGTTTGTACTAATCTCTAATAAAATCTAATTTTATTTAATGCATGTGATATTTTTGATCTGATTAAGATATGATCTAATATTAAAATCAAATCTGATATAATTTAGATTTGATCTAAATTTTTTCATATATGATATGATTTGATTAGATGCCTAGTAGTCAAGAAATCGGATTGAATATTCTTTGCCATTCGGTCATAGTAAAAAGTAGGGTTTTAAGATCCTCTCCTCCCATTCTATGAGGATCTCTTATAGCATGTAGGAGTACTATTTGTTCATGAAGATGAACTATGAAAGGAAGAAAATTTATTTTTCTGCAAAATTCTAGAATTGAAATCCTAGGATTGTTGTATGTGATACAAATTGTACGAAAAGTAGTAACATCTAATCTTAGTGATAAAAATTATTTTAATCATAAAAAATAAAATCTAAAATAATAAATAAATTTAGATGAGATCTAAAATTAATTTATGATTGATTTTATTTCTATTTATATAAAATTATTTAGATCTAAAATTATATAAAGTATTATTATTTCTATCTGTTGAGTCAACTTAGTTTTGATTTTAGTCGACCTAGTGCCCTAGTTGGTCGGCTCAGCTTCCTCCTAAGCTGACCCAGTTTACATAGGTAGAAAGTAAATGTTATTGTTCATCTCAATGAGTCGACTAAGTTCAGAACTTAGTCGACCTATTGTTGTAAGCCGGCTCAGTCCAGGGTTTAGCCAGCTCAATTTTTAGAACAAAATGTTTATGCATAAAATTAATGTAAAAAAATTTATACATTATAAAAGAGTTTACAAATTGAAATGGTTTCAATTAAAAACCTTAACCTATATTAATGCTGCACTTATTGAGAATTAAGAGATGAATCCTTAGATCTAAAATTATAAATTTAAGGTCTAATAACATTGCATAAAATATGAGAGCATGGTTTAGCTCAAATCAGGTCCTTTTAATTGGATTAGACCTAAAATTAGAATTAAAAATTTAATGAACTAAAAGAGTAGTTGATCAAATCTAATCAAAAATTGATTTAGATTAGGTCAAAGATACTCTAGATCAAATACAATAGTTGTAGTCGGTCAAGTTCATGTCTTTGATTAGACCAAATAGACCTTGATTTTAGCTCAGTTGTCGAAGCCAAGTCTATAAGCCGATCGAATTGAGACTAATTAATCAGTTAGTATCTTAGATAAGTTTGATAGTCTTGATCGATGATTATTAATTGAGACCTACTTATATAGATTGAGTCTATGATCAGTTAATGGCATATCCCTCCCATCGATCTCACTTACCTGATCAACATGGTGAATTATATTTTGATCTGATCGCTTAATGATTTGGATTGACCTATGCTAACTAGAAAATCAGTTCAACTGATTAAAATGCTCCTAGTTTGACTTGTCTTAGTCTTCTTCATAATTTGGTGAAGTCAGTGGGAAAATTTATGACTTGTCGTGTAGCCCAACATGTCTCTTGTCCTCTTTTAATAACTTTGGTGAAGTCATTAAGAGAATTATTGACTGCTAGTTAATCCATTCTCTTAAATTATATTAATCAAATCCTCTAAAATTATTAAGTTTCTAAAAATAAAATAATCATGGTGATAACTAGATCATAGTCTTCCATTAAATTGAATGATAATAGGTCCAATGATTTAAATGATCATTGGAGATGTCACATACTGGTGCTTATCTGACTGTCAGAATTGTCTTTCATAATATGTTGATTCAGATGTGTCTTTCTGACGGTGGTCAAGTTGGCCGAGCCACACTTGAGCTTGGTCATTCGTTTGTCAGATGCACTGAATTTTGACATATTAATGGTTGGACCTAACCAGAACTTTTAGTGAAGGCGCCATATGCTTACTAAAGAGAAGTCTAAAGTAAAATTAATTACTAGAAGTTGTTTGATGAAATAATTAGTTTAGAATCTATCCATGAGTGTACAGGGGTTGGTCGAGCCATACTCAGGCCCATGTGAAGCCTGTAAGGATTCTAGTACCTGCTAAAAAATTAATATAATTTTTTGGACTGGAGGTAGAGGCTACCAATTCGTATAAAATAGTGGGACAACCTTTAGACTAAAGTTCAAGTCTTTAGGCTTAATAATTCATGTATATTTAGGTTTTTTGATTTTTCTTTCAGTTATGGCTAGTAGTCTGTTGCTCCGCTCACTGTTTGACAGTGACATGCTTATAGGATCCAACTTTGATAGCTGGTATCAAAAGTTGAAAATTATTTCAGAATGCAAAAAGATCCTATATGTTCTTACAGATCCAGCACCTGAAGTTCTCGAGCCCAACGCATGTGATGCAGTCAGAGTCACTTATTAGAAGTAGCTTAATGATCGAACCATGGTGTCGTGATTAGGGCAGTGATGAATATGAATTTAATTATAAATTCGAGGATACTCAAGCCAAAAAAAATCTTTCAAATGTTGAAAAAGTCTTTTGGCACCTTTGAAGGTGCATCTTCAATGGGAGGTCAGTCCTTTGAAAAAAAAAAGAAAAAGAAGGTGTAAGTGAGTCATGCTTGGACTTTTGAGCCCAAACTGACTAAGAAGTCTAAGGTTAACCCGAGTCTAGTAGAGTGCTTCTTTTAGAAGAAGTAGGGATACTGGAAGAGGAATTATCTTCTGTATCTAGCATCTCTTAATCCGAACAGATAAAGAAAGAGAAATCAGCAAATAGTTGTTAGACATGGTGCTTATAGGATAACACCTTGTAATTTCTCTATCTGTGATACTACTATCTGGGTATTAGATATTAAAAATCTGATTTATATCTGTAAATTATTACAAGGACTACAGATTAGTAGAAAGTTGAAGACGGTAATAGATTCCTAAATGTTAGAATTGAAAGTCATGTTTCAGTCCTGACTTTAGAAATTGTTGAGTTTGTTTTTAATTCTAATAATATCATTTTTAATGATTGTCACTATTATCCATTTTGATGAATATAATTTTTTTAGGTTTTTGGATCAAAGATGGATTTATATTATCAATATAGAATGATTTTGTTATATCATTATGAATGATGTCAAAATCATGTGTAGACAACTAAGAAATAATATTTACGAATAGTCACAGTCTGTTAGTGTACTGTATACAACAAACAAATATCTTAAAGTAGATAATGTCATAGATGCCTACCTTTGGCATTATAGGCTTGGTTATATAAACAAGAATAGAATCAACAGAAGATAATTCTTGAAGTCAATGATTATGAATCATTGTCAATCTATCAATCCTATCTCCTTGATAAAATGATCAAGTTATCTTTTGCTGAAAAAGATGAATGAGCCAATGATGTTCTCAGTCTAGTATATACTGATATATTGGACTTATGGACATGAGTGTCATTAATCTAAGTTGTTTAAAATATTCAAATAATTCCATAATGAGATAAAAAAATAAACTAGAAAGAGTATTAAAATTTTTTGATTAAATCAAGGAGAAGAATGCCTTTCTGATGAGTTTTTAATATATCTAGAGAGAATGGGATTCTCTCTCAACAGAATCGAATCTCGTTAGATATGATTCAGTCCTTGATGGGGTTTGTAAGTTTGTCAGTCTTCTTTTAGGATTAAGCTCTTAAGACTGCTTGTTATGTTCTGAACTGAGTTCCGAGCGAATCAATTGCAAAGACTCCATATAAGATATGGATCGGTATAATCGATACTCTCTTATCTTAGGGTTTGAAAATGTCTGGATTATATCAAGCATTTTGCAAATCGATAAGCTTGAATCATGGTTCGATGAATATTATTTCATAGGATATCCCAAGAAAACTAAGGGTTATTACTTTTATCTTATTGAAGAACAAAAGTTGTTCGATATTATTTTTGGAAAAGGAGTTTCTTAGTGAAGGAACTGATGCCTTTAAGGTTGAACTTGATAAAATTTAACTGGTAGAAAAATTGACACAATCTAGTGAATTTATAGAATCAAATTTGATTAGATCAAATTTGAAATCCATTGTAGAGGCACTGTTAAGGAGATCCGATAGAGTACCGCATCCGTCGGACAGATATTTCGATTTTTAGATCTGGAATGTGATCCTATTGAACTCAATGAGAACAACAAGGATCTGATCACCTACATGGATGTCATGCAGAGGTCTGACTCTGATTAGTGGATTAGAGCAATGATGTCCAAAATGAAGTCCATGAAGATCAATGATGTATGGATATTAGTTGATCCACCTGAAAGGGTAAAATCTATAGGATGTAAGTAGATCTTCAGTAGAAAAAAAGGTACAAATGGAATGGTGGAGACCTATAAATCCATCTAGTTGTCAAGAGATATCATCAATATTATAGTATTGACTATGACAAGATGCTTTCTCCTATCACAAAGCTCTTGGAGTTGGAACATATATTTTGATGAGATCAGAATGTATAACTTTGTTGGGAACAAAGAAGAAACCTACATATATAAATGGACTGATATTCTATAGTTATATTTCTTGTACTGTATATGAATGAAATTCTCTTAATCAAGAATAACATTCCTATATTACAGGGAATAATGGTTAGGCTGTCATCTAAGTTCTCCATGATAGATTTAGGAGAAGCATCTTATATCCTGGAGATGAAGATCTATATGGATAGATCTTAGAGGATGCTTGCATTATCCCAGTCAACGTACATTGATATCATACTAAAGTGGTTTAGTATAAATAGGACATGTACAAGATTGGATGTAGCATACTCACTAAGAATAGTAAGTTGATACCAGTCTGATCCAAAAAAGGACTATTGAAAGGTTGTAAAAACTATCCTTAAGTATTTAAGAAATACTAAAGACCAATGGGTTGATCTGATAATTGGAGTTTACAGACTCTAATTTTTAATTAGATCGAAGATGACAACATGAGCGTGTCGGATTACACATTTTATCCTAAATGATGGAGCTATCTGCTGAAAAAGTTTTGAGTAGAATACTGTTGCTAATTTTTTTTGTGAGATGGAATGTATTACAGCATCCAATGCTGGCCAGGAAGCTATGTGATTATAGAGATTTATTGGCAAGTTTGGAGTGGCATCCTCTAATGATGGTCTTACTGTATTGTACAGCTTTGAAGTCATAACTCATATCAAGAAACCGAAGTCCCATTAGCTTATTAAGCAGATTCTGCACAGCAACTACCTTATCCAGGAGTTTGTGAATCGAGGTATTATCGAGCTTTAGAAGATTGATGAAAAAAAGAATCTGACCAACTCATTTATCGAACCCTCAGTATCTAGGAGTTTAATGATTAGAAATTGAAGATGAGTATAAGATACTATACTGTTTGACTTTAGTCCAAATGAAAGTTGTTGAAAATTATATTCTAAAGCCAATCGTTTGACGATTGTGCTAATTATAAATGTATATGAATTGATCATTAATAAAAGTTATTTGATCTTTTTTATCATAATGTTACATCTTCTTAATGAACTCCTGTATTGTGATGAAGTCCTTAGGACTAATTTGATCGATAAAAAAGTATTTATCGCATAGTCTTTAAACTTATTTACTACTAAATGATATGCTATTACTAGGATGATAGTGATTATCAAGTATAGATCATTATGTGCCATATGCATTGATTGTCCTTATAATCAAGTAGTATGAAGATACTGATATAACATGTAAGATAGGAGTACATCTCATTGAACGTGATTAACTACAGAGCACTCTGCTGTCAAGAGTAGCTCACGAAAGATATGGTTATAAGTATCCCTCCGACCTGAAATCACCATGGTGACTTGCAAGCAACTCATTATGCCTTAGTGTTGGACTACCTGAATTTCTAATTCAGTGACTGAAAAGTTTCTGGGCACAATCAAGTATTTGTTAAGTCGGTGTGTGAGTCAAGAAGGGATTGATCTCTCCGAATAAGTAGGAGTTAATGCATCACTGTATTTCAATTTGATAAAATCTGGACCCAGATAATTCATATGATAGATTTGAAAGATTGAAATACGATGTGGATGACTTATCTAGGATTGATAGTTAAATCTTAGGTCATCCTTGAACATTCAGGATCAAAGAGATGAATTATACGGTAACCATACACTAGTAGATTTTTGAATGTTGTTTTGCAATCATTCGATCTATCCAGACGTCGGATCCCATTGCTAGATAGTTACATCGATTAGTTCAAAATTTTATTTTTATACTATCAACTTAGGTTCGAATCTATGAGGTCATACTCAAAAGAAGTTTCTGACTGATCATGTGGCTGGTCAACGATTAAGAATCGTTCAAGGGTGTAATCGTCAATTCGATTGATAATTAATCTTAAAAAAATTATGATAAAATAATTTGTTAAGTATTAGTGAATTAATAAAGAATAAATTAGTAATTAAATTTTTGATTAGCTCAATTTAATTGAGCAATGATATTTGGATCAAATCTAATTGAATTTGATTTAATTAGGTTTGATCCGATTAGGTTATGAGATGATTCAATCGTTAAGAGAGAATTATCCCTGATTTGATCAGAATTTTAGTTCAATCAATTCTTAATTTAATTAAAATTTGAATAAAAATTTAAGAGCCTAATTGCATTGAGTTTTATTTATCATTTGGGTCTAACCAAGTTTAATTTGGTTGAAAGATCAAGTTAGAACCAAAACCTAGAGTCCAATTAGATTGGACTTCTCCCTACCACCAACCCATGTCCATGCCAAGAAATTTTCACGCCATCTCTGATTTATGTGAATTATTTTCATGCAGAAAGCTCCCTTATCGCCCCCTTTGGATAAAGATTAAGGTGTTGCAACTTGAATTTTGAATTCAAGTTAGGATTGGATTGGTTTTGTTTGAAATTCAACTTGAATTTTGAATTCATATTTGAATCAAACTACCTAACATTCTATCCTTATCCATATGGGATGCCAACCTTGAGAAGGTTGCTGGGGTGTGTGCGACATTAGGGAGAAGGGTTTTTACCATGAAAAATCAAAAAAAAGAGGGTGGGGCATGATCTCTTTTGGGCGGACATCAATCAACGTGAAAACCCTAGGTCTTCTTGCTAGGGTTTTGGGAAGAGAGAAAAGAGATTTGAGAGAGTCTCATCTCCATTTTTCCTCCACCACATTCTCCTCTTAAATGTATTTTTTGAACCTCTGAAAGTATTCAAGAGTTTTGAAGAAAGAAATCGAATCAACTTTCGACATGGACTTCGCACAAGCTAGCACTCCTGAGGAGACCAATCGGATCAGAGCTTCGAGTGGACGTTCTGTAGAGGCTGGACATCCTGTGTGGCTGCGAACGATGAGGATGAATCCTTTACTATGATTTCTCAACAGCGGTGATCGTCGACCCATGCTCAAATATGAAGTTATGAACTCTATAAGGTAGTAAATCTGATCTACTGTCGAATAGATATGATCTATTTCTTACATACATGCATGCTATTTTATTTTCAAATTTTATATGCTATATATCATGTGATAGATCCTAGAGTAGGTTGATTTAATGATTAAATCATATGCATGTTTGATTAATATGATTAATCTAGTTGCTTTTTGCTGTAATTTGTTTCGAAAAATTTTGAAATATATACATAAAATCACCTACGATTTTCTTCAGGAGAGGACGACATTGGGGGAGAGAGGGAGAGAGGGTGAAGCGAAGGAGGGGAGGGAGTTAGTAGAGAGAGGAGGCAAGAGTTGATTATCTGATAGAGGGTGGTGTCGAGATTGGGGTATTGAGGGTGGAGCGATTGGAGGGGCGAATGAAGAGGGAAGAGGAGGGTTATTGAAATCGGGCTAGATGAAGGGGTGGAGCAGGTTTTATTTGATTTTTTAATTTACTAGAATGGTTGGGGTAAATGGAATGGTTGAGGTAGTGGGTGATCATTGGCCCAATCTATAGTTGATGCTGGTAGATCGTATCTAGATAATAATTTCTCGAGAAGAGAGAGGACAAGAGAAGTAGGATCAGATCTCTCTATGTTATGGTGCAACTATTGTTGGCAATGTTGATATGTTATAATTATTTTTACTTTGAAAAATATGAGAGACATATTATAATTACTTAAGCTTGACATTAAAATAATGCACCATCCAAGAATCAATTTTGGAATATTTAATTATTAATGGAGAGGTGGAATTACTTGGCAAGCCTCAACTCACATCAGTTTTTATAATTAATAGTGAATTGGTAAAGGTTTTTTTGACAAATATTTCAAAAGAAGTTGAGAATCGCTGAAGTTTAGCCTTATAGATATGCAACTTGGTTTAAAACAATAATTATTATAATAATTTTAATGACCTTTCTATTTGTTGGGTAAAGTTTTAACATGTAAATAAAGATTCTACTTCAATTTTCATAATTTCTATAATTACATTATGTAATTGTAGTAATGTTAATTATTAGCAACATGCATGTATCTCTATTTTAGTTTCATATCAGTTATTTTACAAGTACGTCCTAATTGTCATCATAAATTTTTATACATAATGACTAATTAGATAACTACCATTTAGTAATACTCCTACTTGATTTTTTCCTTTCTTTTGTAATAAATCATCTCAGATGTTCTAATAACACAACATGATTGCTTCCTCAAAAACATATATTCTGATTATCAACCTGATGTAATTAGCAATTTGCAGTATGAAGCAATGGCCAGGTGTTTGAACATAATGCTACTCACTTTGAATTTTCCTTAGAAAGAATATAAATGACCTCTTTTCATACTAAAAACGAGACATACTCTTAACAATTTTTCAATATCCTTACAGCTTGCTCAACCTTAGTTAAGCAAAAGAGGTCTGCCTCATGCAATGTGAAGTCAAATGCAAATATAAGCGCAAAACTTAAGTACTATAATCTATTTGGATACTAATGCAAGATGGACACAAATGGAATCTGTTTATTTCAATCTCTTATTAAATGAAACAATGAAAATAATCTTCATTTCTCCAGGAAAAACGAGAAATTAATGATGTAATGTAAGCCCCCGAAAAATGATGTACTATAAGCCGTGTGTTTTAAAGAATTGTGATGTCAAACACCAATTACTAAGTGTTGTTGCTTTTGCTACCCGCTGTAAGAGCATGACAAAATATTTATGATATGAAATTAAATAGATATGAATTTAAATTTTTATATTTGAATAATAATTGTATCTATATTTATATTTATCAGATTAAATAAATATAGATATAAATATATTAATATTTAATTTATATCCAGTTCGATTTCAGCCATATTTGATAGGCATGCATCAAATTATTGTGGTTGTTGAGTTTAAGGGTACAAATGAGCTGGGGTTCTCGTGCTCACCCCAAGTTTAAACGTGACTCAATTTGGTTATTAATGGATTTAAATCAAATTCAAGTAGTAAAATATTAAATTTAAAAGAATTTATAAATCTAATTAAATATATATTTATATAATAATAATAATAATTTAATATTTTAAAATATAATATAATATTTTATTTTATTTTAATTATATTTTTTAGTTATGATAAAAATTTAAATTTAATTAGGCTCAAGTATGGCTCGGTTGTTACTCAAGTAAAATCGAATTGATCTTAAATATTATTTTTTTTTATCATGTCAAATTCGAGATTGGATATTAAGATTCGATTGATCTTGAGTTAAATCTTGAATTTGAATATTTTGAATTAAATTTAATTAAAATTTTTAATTATTTAACTCAATTCGACATAATTATTGCCTTAATTTAACCTTCCAACCACCATGATAATCAGATGTCAAAGCATAGACGATGGTATAAATATCATGACAGAGGGCAAGGCATCATACGAGAAGTGTGGATTCGTCATTTTTATATATATCGGTGCTATTATAGTGACACTAGTAACCCTTCAATCGAGCACATTAATCCACCTCAACCTGGTAAACTAAACGCAGTCAATGTAGATACCATAAAATGATAATTTTTTTCCACTCTTTCCAAAGTCATTACCAATCAATCAATCATCCAATTGACCTGTCACTCTGTTACCCACGTGGGAAATTCATGCCACAATTAGTCGGCACCGTTGTTGCCGACATTTCTTAATAACTTGAGGATAGGCATTGTGTTAGGGCCTATGTCATAGGTCGGCGAACTTTATTAGCAGCAGCTCGCCCGAATTCAACAAAGATGCAGTCCACAGGAATATTGTTCAGATCTATATTGTTATCTAAAATTCTTTTAATCAACCTATGTCTAATCTAAACATGTCTTGATTGATTTAAATTGGATATAAACTAAAAGTTAGATCTAAAAGTATCAAAGCAATCTTTCATCATCTCATACATACCATTTGCTGATACCATAAAAATAATTAATGTTTTTCACTTTTTAAACATAATTAAAAGTAGAAAAGAAACCATTTTGAGGTGTATCGTTTGAGATGTTTTTAGGGAAGATAGGAGTGCCAATCAACTGAGATAAACTTGGTTGAGAGAGATCTTCTATGATAATAATTTTAATAAATTTGCCAACCATAATACAATAAAAAAATAATCTATTGAGACAGGGAAGAAATGCACTAGGCTACTTTACTCTCTTCAATACGACGTGACATCAATAGTTAGAAAAAGGGGAAAAAAACAAAAGGAAAAGGGCCCCGGACCAACAGCTGGTACAAATAATTTTCCAGGTCTCAAGGGATGGGAATGGGATGTCCGCACGAGAAGGTGCACCCTTGGACCCAGCCGTGGCTGACCGGCCTCACACCAATAAGGCTGCAAACAAGTAGCAGGCATGCATCACAAGAGTGCAGTGGTGGGCCCATCATTGACTGACGTGGATGATTTTAGATGTGACCAACATCAAAGTGGTCCACTGAAAAAAAAAAAAAAAAAATTAGTTATTCGATCAGACCTACTGATTTGAATCAGATTCCTTTGACTCAGTGGTAGATCGGTTCAACCACAAATTAGTACGTATATTGCAAAAAAAAAAAAAAAAAGTGAGGAAAGCAAAGGCTACAAGCGGACGTGTTGGTTTGTGGTTGGACGGGTCCACATCAATAACTTTTAGATGAGAAGGGCTTTTGGAAGCATTTTCAACCACTTCGTGTCATCAAAAAGCACGTGGTCAAAATAAGGTACATCAAAATATAATTTTATATTCATAATTATAATTCATAATTTCATGATTTTTTTCTCATAAACATGATTATTCATCCATACTCTTCCGGGTGCACATGCAAGGTACGGATTTGTCAATAAAATTAAAAAAGAAAATAATATAATGTAAAAAAAAAAAGTAAAGAGAGATTAGAATTTGAGATTATTGAAGAGTTATTTTGACCTAGTTATTTTTATTTTATATCTTGATTTGGAAGGAGTGAACTTTAGTCTTTATAGAGATTTTTGTTTTGTTTTTTTTTTTTTAATGAAAAGAGATGCAAAAGAGCCATGTGGCCTTTATTACGGATCAGAAAAATTTATATCAGATGTGAATCAACATTGCAAGGATAAAAATAGGAATGAGAGTTAGAGACAAGAAATGAAAGAATCTTGGGATAAAGAAGCTAGATGTAAGAGGAGCGCCACACGAAGCTAGGCATGATAGAAAGAGAATGCTTGAGGAATTGAATAAGGTTAAGAGCTGCACTCTATATATTCTATTTAGGATGTAGGATACTAAAACTAGGGCTTTCCCTCGCAAATTTTTCGATGTATTTGAACTGATTAACTTTGGTTGAATCATGTCCATCAAGATCTTATGTTTTTTAGTTAGCTACTCCATTTGAGTAGGAACCTCATATACAATGCCATGTTCTTTGTAGAAGTGAGTTTCAACAACCTTGGTTTTTTGATAGTCCTATCATCTTTTTTTTTTTTTTTTGGTTTATTGTCTGGGAATCCATCCTTAAATTTCAAGAAATAGATACAACAATAATGAGAAAGTCACCTATAAAGGCTACAAAATAATTATTTTCTTCCCAAAAGTATAGACCTTAGTTGAATGGCACAAATCCCGATGTATGAGTTCAAGTTTAGGGTTTCTATGAATATTCTTAAAGGATTTTGCTGGTTTGCTTTGCTTTAGCATAGACCCCAAATATAGATTTCAGATCTAAATTCAATCTAAGTATTAGGTTAAGGCTTATCATATACTTAATTCAATGCAGGTATTGTATATTCAAGTCGACTATGCTGCACAAGAGAAGATATAGATGGAAAACAATAGAAGGATCTTCGTTAAGGAAGTACATTGAATTTAAATGATTCCTCACTTATAAACCTATGCTAATAAAATCATTACTTCTAAAAATTATAATTTTATTGGATTCAAGAACAACCTTACAACCATTTTAGACTAACCAGTTGTCAAACATTTAGCATGTACTGCACATCTTGAAGGATTAGGCTTTTTTTGAAGTCATTTTTGGATCTGCTTATCCTATTTCAAGTATTTTGTTGCTCTGTCCTTTTCAAGTATTGCACCTTCTTTATTTGAATTCTAAAAGGTGAAGAACCAGGAGCAATCAATATATATATATATATCATCTTTGGGTCTGCTTATCCTATTTCAAGCATTTTGATGTTCTGTCCATTTCAAGTATTGCACCTTCTTTGTTTGAATTCTAAAAGATGAAGAACCAGGAGCAATCAATATATATATATATATATATATAGCTGTTGGAGGTAATGATTGTGTTAATCAAGAGTTGAAGAGGTGGACGAACAGGAGGGTTGTGCTCATTTTCAATCATATTCACTTGAGGTTTTTGTCCACCTTGGCCTTTCCTCAATGGTCTAAACTTCTTGTCAAAGCAAACCCCGATAAGCTAATTTGTCCTCTTGCATGCATAACAGGTTTCCTGTCCTTCTACTTTTGATGTGGATTCAAAACTCGATTAGGATTTGATTGGTTGTTGATTATGATTGAGCTTAGGTTCGAACATCTGGTTAGGCTTGAAGGAAAGATTTAGTCTCTTGAAGGCTTTGGCTCTAGGTATAAAGGACTTGGATGACTTTGGACTGGAGGATTTAGATTGAGATTCAATCAGGCTCACCTTAGGATCATAGTCATTTTGATATGATCTTATGTTGTTTTTGTTCCTTTATCCTATAAGTTTTGATAACCTTTATGGTGAGGTCACCTTGCTTATATGGGGTCAGCTTTCTTGCATCATTGGCTCATGAAGAAATGAGTCTATTAGGCTAGTTGCCTTGTAGGTTTCAAAGAAAATGATCATATGGTGGTAATGGTAGTCAATTTCTTATAGGGTTCTATGACCAGAATTAGGTGAAGAAAAGGTTTGATTGAATTTTGATCAATAAGGATAGCCATCTAAGGGAATATATTAAAGATATGATTTCATACAATTCAATCACAAAGTTTTAGCTTGAATTTCTGCTTTAATATCAAGAATTATGCTAATTAATTTCCCTTGGTAAAGATTGCAGATAAAAATTTATAATCAATGTCAAATAAGTTTTTGTTCGAATTTCCAGAGCTCGTAGTTAACATGCACACAAATGGAGCCTGGGGAGTGGTTTTATGTTTTTGTAGTTTCAAATACTACTCAAATTAAATAAGCAATAAACAAAATAACAAGTACTAAAATGTTAAATGATTATACAAATTAAAAAATATTGGTTTTAAAAATCAAGACACAAAAATAACTTTGCTTGGCATTTATAATAAATTACTCAGTATTGGTTTGTAGCTCATTTTTATTAGAGAATCCCTGATATTATTTTAGTAGCATTTTAGAAAATATCAGAAAATAGCATTTTGCCCAGTATTTGTGATAAATTATGGGCTATTAGTTTGTAGTTCATCTTTATTATAGAATCTATGACATTATTTTAGTGGCAGCTTTGAAAATTATAGTGAAACGGCACTTTTCTCCATATTTATGATGCAAATTATTGGGTTTTAGTTTGCAACTCATCTCTAGTTTTCCTATCAATAAGTTCAAATTACCCTCTGAAGACATGACCAGTTGATGCAAAATAAAAACAGTATATATTAATACCAGGTTCAATGTCGATCTTAAATAGGGATGCACGAAATCGATTTTATCATGCCCCAAACCCAGCACCTGAGTTGGGCACGTGACACGGCCACACAAACCCTAGAGCAGCACCCTAGGATCATGTAAGACCTATTAATTTAATACTTTTAAAAATTTTAAATAACCAAGTAATTACCAAATCAATCAACCGAGTCACAACTTCAAATCAAATGTAAACTTGTTCAATACAATTATTCAAATATTCATTGGTATCAGAGAATTTAAGCTAACTAAACTACAAAAAACTTCAGTTCTCAATTGCTCTCGCCTGAACCATCCAACTAAGCATCCTGTGAGTCTGAAAAAAATAATAAGAGAAATATGAGCTTCTCCAGCTCAGTAAGAATCACTGCACATGTACATCAAGCCAGTAGATAAAATTAATATTTCTAAAACCAATACAATTAAGAAAACTCATAGGTATATAATAACTGTAATATTGTCACAAATATGCATATGTATCATCATACATCATCAGGTAAAATCTTCATTCATTGTTGAATTTCATATTAAATGTTGTATCTCTTCATATTTTCGGTCTATCAATGTTTTATCCCTTTTTTGGTTTTGGACTAACCCAGACCATATCTCAATCTCTTCCTAATCCAATTATTCTTTCATATAAGCCTTTCAAGGCTGTCCCAGGATGAGCTCCTAGCCGGCTGTCCCACATACGAAAGTCCGTGAGAGGCTGTCCCAGGCATAAGCTCCTGGCAGGCTGTCCCAGGCATGAGCTCCTGGCCGGCTGATTCATATGTTGAGGCTAGTCCAAAATATATCCTTTTCATTTAATTCTTGATTTTATCAAATTATTTCAAATTACAGAATGATGAAATTGATAAGTCATGTCCATAAGACTCATACCATCAATCATAAAAATTCTTTCAAAACATACTCATATTTTAAAAAAAATATTCATATAAGTCATCTCAATGTCTCAAGCATAGAAAACTCATCGATTATAATTTCGATATTGCAAATTCAACATATAAGACTAACAAATAAATAACATATATTTAGCGATGATCATGTACAGGATTCTTACTGCGATAAATGAGAATTCAAATTCACAGCCTTAAAGTCAGAAAATCAAGCCCTACTCGTTGTCCCCCTGGTCGTTGGACTGTTCTCCTATCAAATAAAAATAAATTAATTTAACCAAATAAATTTTCTATATATATTGAGGTTATCTGACTCTTATCCATGTCCCCCCCTTTTATTTTATTTTATTTTTATATATGTATGTATATATATATATAATTATATTATATATATATATATATTTTAATTTTTATTTATTATTTATTATTTATTATATATATATATGTATATATATATATAATTATATTTTATGTATATATATATACATTTTATTATTATTTTTTTTTAGAGAAGAGAGAAGAATTTTTTCTCCTCTTCCTCACACCCGAAAATAGGGAACCCGAGCCCCCTGACCGAACGCCTCCCTTTAACCCGACCAGATGAGCACCTCCGGCCACCTTCCCCGGCAGCGTCCCGACGACGGTGATGCTACCCTGTCGGTGGCAGTGCCACCATCCCTGTTGCCAGTGGCAGAAAAGAAAAAAGATCACACAAACAGGGTATCCCTGTTTGAGCCCGAACCGGCACCTCGCCGGCTTCCAAATACATCGGTGATCAGAGAATAAAAAGGAGAAGAGGAATACCTTGCTCCACCGTCCAAAGATAGCTCCGACGACCCCCCCTCTCTTCCGATCAACCACCCACGGTATTCCTTGAGAAAATCTCTCAAATCCCTCGATTTTCTTTGAAATTTTTATTGTAAAATCCTAAGGGGGATGGGGGATCTTTATAGAGGAGGTTTCCTACCCTAGTCGGACTCCTCGAGTCCGATTTCGCTGGAAATAAAGAGGAAGAAGACTCCGGTTATGAGTCTTCCTCCTCCTCTGTAAATTTTTTTTTTTTTTTTGTTGGGCCGTCTGGGCTACAGGCCCAAGTAACTGGGCTGTTACAATCTCCCCCTCTTAAAAAGAATTTCATCCTCAAAATTTACATACCTGAGTTTTCAAAAAGTTGTGGATACTTGATCTTCATTTCTGTCTCGAGTTCCCATGTAGCCTCTCTCTCACTATGATTGCTCCATTGGATCTTCACATAAGGAATAATTCGATGTCGTAACACCTGATCTTTCTTGTCAACAATTCGTACTGGATATTCTTCATAAGTCAGATCCTTCTGAAGTCGCAAAGGTTCATAACTCACCACATGACTTGGATCTGGAATATACTTCCTCAACATCGATACATGAAACACATTATGTACACCAGATAAAGCCGGCGGTAATGCTAACCGATATACAACCTCTCCAACCCTGTCTAAAATTTCAAAAGGGCCAATATACCTTGGACTCAACTTACCACGAACTCCAAATCTCATTACACCTTTAGTGGGAGAAACTCTCAGAAAAACATGATCGCCAACTTGAAATTCCAGCTCCCTTCTTCTATTATCAGCATAACTCTTTTGCTTGCTCTGAGCTGTACGAAGTCGTTCCTGGATCATGTGTATTTTTTTCACCGTCTGTTGCACTATTTCTGGTCCCAACAGTTTTCTTTCTCCCACCTCATCCCAATAAATGGGCGATCTACACTTCCTTCCATATAATGCCTCAAAAGGGGCCATCTGAATGCTTGCTTGGTAACTATTATTATAAGCGAACTCAACCAATGATAAGTGATTATCCCATACACCGCCCAAGTCCATAACATAAGCCCTTAACATATCCTCTAGGATCTGTATGGTTCGTTCTGATTGTCCGTCAGTTTGAGGATGAAAAGCTGTACTGAAATTTAACTTGGTCCCAAGAGCTTTATGAAGACTCTTCCAAAATTGAGAAATAAATCTACTATCTCAATCTGACACAATAGTAACTGGTACTCCATGCAGCCGTACTATCTGCTCTATATACAAGCCTGCCAATCTTTCTAAGAAAAAATCAATCCGAAAGGGTAAGAAATGTGCTGATTTCGTCAATCGGTCAACAATTACCTATACTGCATTATTATTTCGAAGCATTTTAGGTAATCCAATCACAAAATCCATAGTAATATGCTCCTATTTCCATTGAGGAATAAGAAGAGACTGCAATGATCCTGCTGGTCTTTGATGTTCAGCTTTTACTTGTTGACATACCAAACATTGGGCTACAAATTGTGCAATATCCCTTTTCATACCAGACCACCAAAAATTTCTTTTCAAATCTTGATATATTTTTGTGCTTTCAGGATGCATAGTGTAAGCCGAATAGTGAGCCTCCTCTAGGATCTCGTCCCTTAATCCTGAAATCTTGAAAACACATAGTCTGTTATCAAATCTCAATGACCCATCCTCATGTGTCCAAAATTTTGTCTGTATACCGGATTTCACTGCCTCTATGACCTTTTGTAACTCTGAATCCTCCTTTTGAGCTGCTTTAATCTTTTCAATCAAAGTAGGCTGTAGTACAAGATTTACAAGTTGAACTTGAGAATCATGTAGTCGCATTTCAATTCTTGATTTCTTCAAATCTAGCAATATAGGCTTTTGCGAGGTAAATAGAGCAGCCAATTCACCAGAAAATTTTTTACTTAGTGCATCGGCTACAACATTCGCCTTCCCGGGATGATAATTTATTGTCAAGTCATAGTCTTTCAATAGTTCCAACCACCTTCTTTGTCTCAAATTTAACTCCTTCTGAGTAAAGATATCTTTTAAGCTTTTATGATCCGTGAAAATCTTGCAATGCTCTCCATATAAATGATGCCTCCATATTTTTAAGGCAAACACCACAGCTGCTAATTCTAAGTCATGAGTAGGATAATTTTGCTCATAAGACTTCAATTATTGAGAGGCATAAGCTATCACCCTTCCCTTTTGCATCAGAACACAACCAAGGCCTTTACGAGAAGCATCGCTATAAATAGTGAAACCTTCTGTCCCGGATGGAATGGTTAAGATTGGAGCAGTCACTAATCGTCTTTTTAACTCTTGGAAGCTTTGTTCGCATTCGTCTGTCCATTCAAACTTTACTTGTTTCTGCGTTAGACGAGATAGAGGCATGGCAATACTAGAGAAACCTTCCACAAACCTTCGATAATAGCCAGCTAATCCCAAAAAGCTACGTATCTCTGATACGTTAATAGGTCGGCTCCAGTCAACTACTGCCTCCACTTTCCTTGGGTCAACTGAGATACCCTCCTTGGAGATGATATGCCCGAAAAAAGTAACACTGTTCATCCAAAATTCATATTTTTGTAGCTTTGCATACAGTTTCTTTTCCCTCAGAGTTTGTAATACAATCCTCAAATGTTCTTCATGCTCGAGTGAGCTTTTCGAGTAAATCAAAATATCATCAATAAATACAACTACGAATCGATCCAAGTACGATGCAAACACTCGATTCATAAGATCCATAAAGGCTGTCGGTGCATTGGTCAGACCAAATGGCATGACTAAAAACTCATAATGCCCATATCTAGTCCGAAAGGCTATTTTTGATATGTCTCCAGGCTGTATCTTCAACTGATGGTAGCCAGAACGAAGATCAATTTTTGAGAAGACCTGAGCCCCTTACAATTGATCAAACAAATCATCGATTCGTGGTAAAGGATATTTATTTTGCACTGTTACGTTGTTTAATTCTCGATAGTCTATGCAAAGCCGAAGGCTACCATCTTTCTTCTTTACAAAAAGTACTGGAGCTCCCCAAGGTGACACACTAGATCTAATGAATCCTTTGTCCAACAACTCTTGTAATTGCTTTTGTAATTTCTTCAATTCTGCTGGAGCCATTCGATAAGGGGCTTTAGAAACTGAACTCGTACCAGAAATCAAGTCAATAGAAAACTCAATCTCTCGATCCGGAGGTAGTCCAGGCAGGTCATCCGAAAAAACATCAGGAAATTCCTTCACAATAGGGATATCCTGTAACTTGAGCTTATTATCTTGAGTGTCTAATACAGTGGCTAGAAATCCTTCACATCTTTTTCTAAGAAATTTCTGAGCATGAATAGCTGAGATGAACTTTTGGTGAAAGAAGGGTTTAGTACTCTTAAAACTAAACTCTGACTGATCTGGAATTTGAAACATTATTGTCTTTTGGAAGCAATTAACTGTAGCATGATATGCTGCTAACCAATCCATCCCCAAGATTAAATCAAAGTCCTTCATCTCTAAGACTAATAAGTCTGCTTTCATCTCCCTATCCTCAATACTTAGTACACAATCTTTGCAAATTGAATTAACCAAGATCACCTCTCCACTTGGTGTGCAGACACAGAGATTATTTTCTAAAGGTGTAGGAGACATCTCTTTAGTCTTCTTAATAAAACTAGTTGCTATAAAAGAGTGGGTAGCTCCAGGATCAAATAGAGCATAGACATTGTTGGATGCAATTTTGATCATACCTGTCATATATTCATTTATCATTCAGGGCTATATGTCCTTATTTATCTAAGCATATAATATTTCATGACATATATAAAAGAACTTTTAGGAGATCGGTTCAGTACCTGTCACCACTGAGTTAGAAGCATTAGCATCCTGTTGTGTAAGTGCATAGACTCGTCCTTGGGTCTTTGATTTTTGTTGTCCCGCGTCTTGTCTTTGTACATCTTGGGGTACCCGATTCGCGGGGGTATTTTGGAAGTTTTGAGGCATCTGCTGTCTCTGTGATTCTCCTCCACTGTGGCATACAACTGCTTTGTGGCCATCTCGTCCACATTTGTAACATTGTCCCCCAGGCCATGTGCAATCTCGTTTAAGATGGGGTCCTCCATATCTATAACATATAATGCTCCCCTGAGATTGAGCTTTACTTTCAACGGCAGTCTGGCTTGGTTTTGGGGTCTTTGGTTTGAAGGCTCTGCTACTTTGACCTTGAGAATCAATTGCTCGACCCCTTTTCTTCATACTTTTCTCTCTTGCTGTTTGAGCATCATTGAGTCTTTTTTCTATTATTAAGCATTTGTTTATGACTTCTTTATAAGTGGGCAGCTCAAAAACAGTCACCAGTTGTTGGATTCTCTCCCTTAATCCATTCTCAAATTTTTTGGCTCGAATATTTTTCTCAGCTATCAATGCAGGGGCATATCTCGATAATTCTTCAAATTTGGCTGCATATTGAGCAACTGTCATGTGGCTCTATACCAGTCGATCGAACTCTCAAAATTTATGGAGTCAGATACTCTGGAGAAAATACTTCTCATAGAAAACCTTTCTAAATTCTTTTCATGTAAAAGGTACATCATTTGGCCCTAACTTTCCAATTTCCATCTCCCACCAATCGGCTGCCTCACCTTGTAACATAAACATGGCAAAAGTGACCTTGTCTTCAGCAGGACATCTCAAAGTATGAAAAACTTTCTCTATTGCTTTTAGCCAGCTTTCAGCTTCCATAGGATCTGAGGTCCCTGAGAATGCCGGTGGTGCATATTTTTTGAAGTCTAATAAATTGATCTGATGTTCATACTGATTTTTAGCTCTTTGTTGCTGCTAGGACTGTCGCTCCTGAAATATTTGTTGTATGATCTGTTGTTGTTGTCCCTGTTGCACCTTCAATATCCTCCTCATATCTTCCCTCGCAGCCACTTATTGTTGAACCAGTACTTGCATTAACTGAGCTGCAGTAATTTATTCCCCAAGTTAAATTTCAGGTTCTCCTGGAGTTTCTTCCCCGGGAGTGACCTCTGCAGGCTCAGTAGGATATTCTTGTTGTGGTGCTTCATCATCCGATGAGGGTGGAGCATTTTCTTGTGGTGTAGCTGGCTCCCAAGCATTAGAGCCATCTGCAAAATGAGTAGGTCTCCGATTTTGCCCACGCTCAGTCCCTCTTGCCATGTCAACCTACACAGTTTCACTTTAGTCAAGAATTTAAGAATAATATTTTATATTAGTCAATTGCTATCTAAAAATCTACCCATATACTCTCTCTCTGAAATAAACCTTAGGTTTCCTAAACCTAGGCTCTGATACCACTCTGTCACGCCTCAAACCCAGCACCTGAGTTGGGCACGTGACACGGCCACACAAACCCTAGAGCAACACCTTAGGATCATGTAAGGCCTATTAATTTAACACTTTTAAAAATTTTAAATAACCAAGTAATTACCAAATCAATCAACCGAGTCACAACTTCAAATCAAATGTAAACTTGTTCAATACAATTATTCAAATGTTCATTGGTATCAGAGAATTTAAGCTAACTAAACTACTAAAAGCTTCAGTTCTCAATTGCTCTCACCCGAACCATCCAACTAAGCATCCTATGAGTCTGAAAAAAATAAGAAGAGAAATATGAGCTTCTCCAGCTTAGTAAGAATCACTACACATGTACATCAAGCCAGTAGATAAAATTAATATTTTTAAAATCAATATAATTGAGAAAACTCATAGGTATATAATAACTGTAATATTGTCACAAATATGCAAATGTATTATCATACATCATCAGGTAAAATCTTCATTCATTGTTGAATTTCATATTAAATGTTGTATCTCTTCATATTTTCAGTCTATCAATGTTTTATCCCTTTTTTGACTTTGGACTAACCCAGACCATATCTCAATCTCTTCCCAATCCAATTATTCTTTCATATAAGCCTTTCAAGGCTATCCCAGGATGAGCTCCTGGCTGGCTGTCCTACGTACGAAAGTTCGTGAGAGGCTGTCCCAAGTATAAGCTCCTGGCAGGCTGTCCCAGGCATGAGCTCCTGACCGGCTGATTCATATGTCGAGGCTAGTCCAAAACATATCCTTTTCATTTAATTCTTGATTTTATCGAATTATTTTAAATTACAGAATGATGAAATTGATAAGTCATGTCCATAAGACTCATACCATCAATCATAAAAATCCTTTCAAAACATACTCATATTTTAAAAAAAATATTCATATAAGCCATCTCAATGTCTCAAGCATAGAAAATTCATCGATTATAATTTTGATATTGCAAATTCAACATATAAGACTAACAAATAAATAACATATATTTAGCGATGATCATGTACAGGATTCTTACTGCGATAAATGAGAATTCAAATTCACAGTCTTAAAGTCAGAAAATCAAGCCCTACTCGTTGTCCCCCTGGTCGTTGGACTGTTCTCCTATCAAACAAAAGCAAATTAATTTAACCAAATAAATTTTCTATATATATTGAGGTTATCTGACTCTTATCCATGTCCCCCCCCTTTTTTTATTTTATTTTTATATATGTATGTATATATATATAATTATATTATATATATATTTTTTTTTAATTTTTATTTATTATTTATTTTATATATATGTATGTATATATATATATATAATTATATTTTATGTATGTATATATATATTTTATTATTATATATATATATATATATATATATATATATATATATTTTTTTTAGAGAAGAGAGAAGAATTTCTTCTCCTCTTCCTCACACCCGAAAACAGGGAACTCGAGCCCCCTGATCGAATGCCTCCCTTTAACCCGACCAGATGAGCACCTCCGGCCACCTTCCCCAGCAGCGTCCTGACGACGGCGATGCTACCCTGTCGGTGGCAGTGCCACCATCCCTGTTGCCGGTGGCAGAAAAGAAAAAAGATCACACAAACAGGGTATCCCTGTTTGAGCCCGAACCGGCACCTCGTCGGCTTTCAAATACATCGATGACCGGAGAATAAAAAGGAGAAGAGGAATACCTTGCTCCACCGTCCAAAGATAGCTCCGACGACCCCCCTCTCTTCCGATCAACCACCCACGGTATTCCTTGAGAAAATCTCTCAAATCCCTCGATTTTCTTCGAAATTTTTTGTTGTAAAATCCTAAGGGGGACGGGGGATCTTTATAGAGGAGGTTTCCTACCCTAGCCGGACTCCTCGAGTCTGATTTCGCCAGAAACAGAGAGGAAGAAGACTCCGGTTAGGAGTCTTCCTTCTCCTCTGTAATTTTTTTTTTTTTTTTTTTTTTTGTTGTTGGGCTGTCTGGGCTACAGGCCCAAGTAACTGGGCTGTTGCAGATTTGGCCAAGGATCTTGATCATAGATCTAACTTAATTTTATTTTAAAATATATTAAAAATAAAAAATTTAAAATAGATTGTGTAATATAAAGTACTAAAAATTTGTATATTAAATAGCATAAGTGCTTTTAATTGCAACGTAAATAAAATTATCCACATTCTAAAGAAAAAATATACAAATATACGAATATGTCAAAGCTTTTGATTTTTTAAATATTTAAAAAATGGTTATGAAAATATTATAAAGAATAAAAGGAAAAAGAATTGAATTTTTAATGAAAAGAATTAATTATTAAAATATGAAATATTATAATATATTTCAAATGAATATATTTTGTAATATGAATAAGATTTAATAAAGTTAAAATAAATTTAAATTTGTAATAAAGCAGATTGTTGTCATGGTGCATGGTTAAGTAGTTCTTAGCCAACTAAAGGGTTATTGGTTCAATTTGCTTGAACATATCGCTAAATCTCTGCATTTCATAGATATAGGGACATAATCCCCTATATTGCATCAGCTGACACTTGCTTGGCCATTTAAAAAAATGTGGGGGATATGATGGATAGCATTGTTTCAATTTTTTCCAGTATTTTCTGAACACAATGGACTTTGTAATTTCTAGCAGAAACTTGTTACTGTTTACGAAAATTTTGAAACACTGAAAGAATAGATTGACTACTTTTATAGATGTTTACCAGATCAAAATTGTGGTTATTATGATGTAGAACGTGTTTAAGAGGGAAATTTTCTGCTCATTATATTTCTGGAACTGATAATAACAACATAATATAGATGAAATTTATGTTTACAAATGCAGACCGTGCTTATAAAAAGAAGAGTATGTGCTTACAGAAAATGTATGTGTTTACTTGGGACTGTTTATGTTTATTCCAAATTACAGGTGCTTGCACTATAATGTAAAACAACAATAGTTTTGAAATCTAAAAAGGTTTCTAAATTAGCAATCTGATGGAAATGGATTCTAAAGATATCTAATTACTAGATTTATGGTAGAATATGCAGAACATATTCAAACACAGTGTAGAAAGAAGATTAAATTTCTAGATATGAAAATCAGAATCTAAAGCTCCATAAAAACTAACATAATTTTTGGAAAGTCATACAAATTCTTTTAAGCACAACAATGCACTTAGACTATTGGAGGTAATTCAAAAATAAATCAAAAAAGGGAATTAAATAAGACCAGATTGTGTATATAATTGGAAATGATTTGCTCAAATTGATTTCAACAACAATTTATAATTATGAAAATTGGAATATAGCAGAACTTGGATTGAAGGCATGATATGCACGATCCTAAAAGCATTATTATTCCTCTCGTATAAGGTAGATAGATCTGATTAATGCTCTCATAGTACAACCGATTGTGGCTCGGTCTGGCTCCTCCCTTGTGCAACATGAACATTTGGAAGGCTTGACTTAATATACTCCTTCAATTGCCCAAAAATGTTTCTTTTGAAATTGTATTGAACTATGCATAAAATATAACAACAATGGCGATGAAGATTGGAGACAAGAATGAAAGAAAGCTATCATAGAGAAAAGGCTTTAACTGTGTTTTGATCTATATAGAGTGTTTGGAACATGGCCTTTATATAGAAGCCAATATAGTGTAAGCTCTAAAGGCCAGTCTCCTAGCCTATAAAGGCTATAATAAGCACTTGGAAGATTACTTATCATTATAGGCTAATAAAATCACCTTAACAACTAGGCTGGCCATAAATGCCTCTCAAAGGCTAGTCCATTAACTCCCCAAGCTTGATTTAAATCTTGAAATAAATATGATAAAAAATTGAAACCATTAAAAGGAAGAAAAATAAGTTTCACATGTCCGCATGCATGGGTGTGGTAAATGGCCAAATCACCAACATATCCAACTAGACTCTCTACCTGGGGAGTGCTAAATACAACTTTAACTCGCATGAACTCTTCCAATGTGAAACTAAACTTTAACGTAGTTGAAAATTGAAGGCCTTAATGGATGAACTTTTCCGGCCAATAAATTGGAAAATTTTAAATAAATAAATATCATCTAAAAGCTAAATGTTCCATCTTTCTTCTGCAGAAGTTCAGCATACGACAAGGTCTTTGTTATAAAAATAAAAAAAAAAAAAAAAAAAAAAAAAAAAATCCTTGTTTTCACATCTCAATCTTTACAGACGTTCTTAGATGAAGTATCCATTTTACTGTCTCGTTTTATTTTCCTTCTTCTATAGCTCCAAACTTTGCCTATCTTCACTTGGAATGACCATATGCCAAATAAGAGGAAATCTTATTAACAGGAAGCATTTGTGACATACTACAATGGAGGCTTGTGCAGTGAGCTCAGGCTGGTGTCAGGAAACTGTAGAGCTCAGGCTGGTGATTGTGATTTATTATATCACAACAATTGTAATTAACTAATAATGATATTTTACATAAATAACTATATCACTTAGGGGACCCAACAATAAGAGACAATCTATAAACAAGGGCACAATTATATATATATTATTTGAATGTTAAAACTTCTTTAATAAGCTTTGATGCGCTTGCTCTTCCTACTGTAAGAGGCAAATGACTTGCTAGATTTAGGCAATTTAGTTCTTCTAAAGTGAAGGATAAGCCCATTGATATAAGTTTCTGGACTGGGAACAGAGCACATATAAAGATCATTTATTAGCACATCAACTAGGACTCGTAGAACACCTCCCAGTTGGATAGGAATCATTTAGTACAGCCAACTTCCATGGGAATCCAATTCAAGCAGCATGAAAAATGAAGGACATGAATGTCAATGATCTTCTTTAGAATATGCTGCAACAATTTTATATAGCACTTGGTAGCTTATCTTCTTGTTCCACTGCTGATATGGACAATTAAAGGCATGGAAAGATGCATTCATGATCTAAATCTCTCATCTTTTTAATTAGAGAAGGCCAGCATAATGCTTTATTTGCATTGATATCATTTGAAAGCTATAACCTCAATGGATCCTAAACACAAGTCTTTTTTGTGAGGTGTAACGGAGGAAGTGAAAAGAACTCTTCTTCCAAATGTTATTAATAAAAAGTTTAAAAGTACAGAGTGGCAAAGTAGAAGTATAAGATGGTCTTTAAGGAGTTAACATCAGAGGCGAGTGTGTGGACGTGAGCTTCTTGTGGCCATCCAACCACTTGATTGGATCGAAGTTTTCCCGAAGCTTGAATGCCTGGAGTGTTTTGCAGAGCACTGCATGAATGGATGAGTTTCTTTTGAGGAAGATACAGGAGTTTCTTTCATGCCGAATCTGCTAACAAGTGATCCCAAGCTCTTCTGATTGTGTGTTGAATTTTCTTTTTCCTCCATGAAAACCAGAGAATTTGAAGGCTAGCTAGTTTGCAATCCTCTAAGATTTGTTGGAAATTAAACTTGATTACTGACATATGCTGCATAAGTCATGCATAGATTGAATGTCATGATAGATGAAAGTCATGTGTCTTTATGTTTTTCAATATATGGAAATATGAAATGTTATGTAATATAAAAAGTCACTATAATAATATTGATAGGTTACTATAAGTATATAAAAGGCTGTCACGAAGTCTATATAAAGGGTTGTATTCATGCTCATTTGACATAAGCCAAGCTAAATAAACTAATACAGAGTTATTTTCTATTTCCCCTTCTAGTTCAATTCTTGGCCTACTACACTTCTAAACAACCAACATATTTGGTATTAGAGCTGCATTGTCCTCCACCATGGCCTCCACCAATATAATTCAACCTCAAGTCCCTAGATTGATTAAAATAATTGCGATAATTGGTACATACAAATGAAGGCTTTGCTTGGTTCTCAAGATACATGGTAGGTTGTTGTGGAAGAATACAATGAATTGGCAGCATTAGAAGAATAGATAGATCTTTCAAAGAAGTTGAAGGATCAACTCAAGAATTTAAGAAGGAAAGATAAAAGATGTTATTTACTATCTATCAAGGTATGGATGAACCCACTTTTCAGATAATCACGACCGCTACAACATCAATAGAAGCTTGAAAACTACTCCAAAAGGCCTATAAAGAAGTAGAGAAGTTAAAAAAAAATCATCTTCAAACTCTACGGGCTGAATTTGAATCTTTACAAATGAAATTTTGGAATCTATTTCTAAATATTTTTCAAGAGGTATAATTGTTGTTAATCAACTTAGAAGAAAAGGAGAAACACTAACTGATGTTTGAGTGATGGAAAGGGTATTGCGATCATTGAACCCACAATTTGATTATATGGTTGTAGCTATTAAAGAAACAAAGGATTTGGAGAAAATGACTATAGAATAACTCATTGGTTCTTTACAAGCCCATGAGCAAAAACTCATCAAAAGAGGAGAAGAGAAGCTGTTCAAATAAGCATTACAAATGAAAGCCACGATACAAAAAAAGAAGGAGAATTCAAGAGGTCAAGAGGCTGAGACCATAGACAAAGAGGTAGAGGAGGATGATTTCATCATGGAGCTCCACATGGGCAAGTAAGAGGACGATCAAGTAAAGGTGAAAAAGATACAGCTTGCCAACCAATACAAAGAGGCCAGAAAGAAGAAGAAACTACAATAGATCGAGGTCCAGAAATTTGACATTCAATGTTATATATGTAAAAATTTTGGCTATTATATTTAGAATGTTAGTATAAAAATGCTATAATGAAGGAGAAAAAGCTCATTTATTGAAAAAGAAGGTAGAAAAGAAGAAAAATTAGTTTTATTGGCCTATAATGAACTTGGAGCAAATCAAGAAAACATATGATACTTTAACACAGGAGCTAGCAATCACATGTGTGGTAGGAAGGAATTATTCATCGAGCAATTGATGAAAGTTACAAAGGTAATATATATTTGGAGATTCAACAAAAGGGCCATTGAAGGAAAGATAAAATTCTTATTAAACTCAAAAATAAAGCACAAGATATTATTTCTAATGTCTAATATATTTTTAATATGAAAAGCGATATTTTAAGTTGGATCAGTTGCTTGAAAAAAAATATAGTATTCATATGAAAAAGCTAGGCCTCTTAATCTGTGATAAGAATAACACCATGATCACATATGTGCATATATCAAAAAATAGAATGTTTCTAGTGAATCTCCAAGGCCACCTTATGGCGTCTTGGACATGGTCATCTAAATTTTCAAGGCTTAAATCTTTTGTCGAAAAAGAAGATGGTGATAGGAATTTTATTTATTGATGAACCTACACAAAGGTGTGAAGGAAGTATCTTCAAAAAGTAATACAGAAAGAGTTTCAAAGGAAGGAGATTTAGAAGAGCAAACCAAATTCTGAAGTTGATTCATTCAAATATTTGCAGACGTTAACCCCATATCTATTGGTGGTAAGAAGTATTATCTTACATTCACTAATAATTATAGTGAAAAAAATATGAATTTATTTTTTGAAAGAAAAAGAAAGTTTTTTCAAATTTTTTGAATTTAAACAAATAATAAAAAAATAAAGTGCTCTTCACATCAATCATTGAGATCAGATTATGGTGGAGAATACAATTCAGATGAATTTGAGAATTATTATAAAAAATAGAGAATTAATCTTCAATTTACTATGCCATATTCACACAATAGAATGATATTTCAGCAAGAACAAAAAGAATTATTTTGAACATGGTACATTACATGTTGAAAGAAAGATCTATACCTAAAGATTTTGGACAGAAGTTGTTTCTTGTGCTGTGTACTTGTTAGGTCAAAGTTGGAAGATAAAGAAAAAATGCATCTTATTAGGCTATGGTGAGAATTCTAAGGCTATAATTAAGCTTTACAATCCTCTAACAAGAAAAATCATATTTTCTAAGATGTTGAATTTGATGAAGAACAAATCTGGAATTGGATAAAAAAAAAAAGAAAAGTAAAGTAGAAGTATGATTGATGGAGAGAAAGAATCAATAAATGAAAAATCAATTCAGCTCAAGAAGAAGACAAACATCACCAAGAGGTCAAATATAGTATTGAAAATAGAAGCACTCTAAAGATAAAAACATTCAAGATCTCTACAATGTTATGAGGACTTAATGATACTAATAAAGAAGATTTTACGATGTTTTATTTTTTTGTAGGATATGATCCTATCAATTTGAAGAAGTAAATATTAAGAGAAATAGAGAAGAGCAATGGATGAAGAAATACAAGCTATAATCAAGAATGACACTTGGGTGCTAATCCATCTTCTACAAGGACATAAGACCATTGGCATAACATGGGTGTATAAAACTAAAAGAAATCAGAAGGAAAGTGAGAAGTATAAACAAGACTGGTTGCAAAAGCTACAAAAAAAATAAGGCAATGACTAGATGAAGTTTTTGCTCCAGTTGCATGCTAGAGATGATATGCCTTATTATCTTCTTGGCAACTCAAAATAAATAGAAAATTTTCAAATGGCTCTAAAGTCAGTCTTTGTAAATAGTTATCTTAATGAAGAAGTAGTATAGAGCAACTCCTGGTTATGTGAAAGAAGGTGAAGAAAGTAAATTATATAAGTTGAAAAGAGCTCTATATGGGCTAAAGCAAGCTCCTCGTTCTTAGAATGCTAGAATTGATGATTATTTTATTAAGAGTGAATTTTCAAAATGCCCTTATGAGCATACTTTGTATACAAGACTAATAGCAAGGGAGAAATTTTGCTTATTTGTTTGTAGGTAGATATTTGATTCACAAGAAATAGCCTCTCAGTGATCAAACGATTTAAAGCTTTTATAGTCAAAGAGTTTGAGATGACTAACATCAGACTTATGGCTTACTTCTTGGGGTGATTGGAAGTGAAGCAAAATAAAGAAAGCATTTTTGTCTCACAAGCTCACTATGCTAAGGAGATTTTGGACAAGTTCACCATGGAGAATTGCCATCCAGTTGATACTCCGATAAGAGTTGGAATGAAGCTATCAAAAAGATGAGAAGAAAAGATATTAATCCAACATAATTAAGAGCCTAATTGGAAGTCTTCGCTATCTCAATGCACAAGGCCAAATATTCTCTATAGAGTTGGATTTGTTAGTCACTATGGAGAAACCAAAAATATCTCATTTGAGGCTGTAAAACGTATTCTACACAACATCAAAAATATCCTTAATCCATCAATTATTTTATTCATCTAATATTCTTTTGGAGTTAGTTGGCTATCAAATAGTGATTGGACAAGAATATTGATGATTTAAAAAGCACCACGAGATTCATTTTCTTCTTTGGAGACACTATATTCACATAGTCCTCGAAAAAGCAATCAATCATCACTCTCTACTTGTAAAGCCAAATATATTGCTGCTACATTTTGTGTTTACCATGCTACATGGTCAAAGAACCTATCAATGAAAACTCAAGTACCATAGAAGGAAGCTATAAAGATATACATCGATAATAAATCAACGATCAAGCTGGTTTATCTATCATGATCGAAACAACATACTGATACTATTTTATTCGGGATTGTGTCAAATAGAAAATAATACAACTTGTGCACATAAAAACCAAGAATCAAGTAGTAGACAACTTCACTAAACTATTGCAAGTAAAAGCCTTTCAAAGAATAAGAAAAATTCTTGGGTTTATCTTTTTGGAAGAATTAAGTTTAAAGGGGAATGTATGAAATTAAAACTTGATTAATGACATGTGCCACATAAGTATGGGTAGATTGAAAGTCATGATAGACGAAGAGTCATGTGTCTTTATGTTTTTTCAATATTTGGAATATGAAGTATTATGTAATATAAAAAGTCACTATAATAATATTTGATAGGTTACTATAGGGTATATGAAGGGTTGTCATAAAGTCTATATAAAGGGTTGTACTCATGCTCATTTGACATAAGCCAAGCTAAAAAAACTAATACAAAGTTCTTTTTTATTTTCTCTCCCTACTTCAATGCTTGGCCTACCACACTTCCAAATACTTTTTCTGAAGGGATAATGAGGAACAAATGGCTTGCATTCTCCATTCGTGCTCCACCAAAGGACATCCTATGCGTACTGCTCCACCTTGCTAAAACTTCTTCTCGTATGAACTTGCTTTTTACTAGCCATATAAAGACCATAGCCTTTTCTGGTACCTCGGCTTTGCCGATAAGCTTATAAAATGGACATTGGATGCCTTCATTATTATTGAACTTGCAATAAGATTTCACTGTATAAATTTCAATTTTAGCGAGCTTCTAAACCAGTTCAGTACGCACAAGATAACATTAATTTTTGAAGGGATCCGTGGAGTCCTTGACTTTATTAGGGAGGGAATTGAAGACCCGCACGATGTTAGAATGTCGATTTATGAAATAATGATTTCATAAAAAGGTGCAGATCTTTTATGATACTCAAAAAATACTCAAAAAATATCGTAAGATATTGTGCATGGTTAAATATCGTCCATTTTAAGATGAACGACCGTATGTGTTCATGCATGCATGTTAAAAAAAAAAAAAAAAAAAGAATGTATAAATTTTAGAGATATTTGGATAGTTTGGGACTGTTTATTTTATGATGGATGACATCTAACCATTCATAGCACTCTATGATATTTTTTAAGTACTGCAAAGAATTCTGTTCTTTCATAAAGCTTTAGAAAGAAAGGGCTCATAAATTTTTCAAATAGCCGTGTGGAGGAACCTATATTTAGATTTGTGTGAGATTTTGGCCACCTGCTCTATTAGTATGTTGGTTATGTTTCCTTATTGCCAAAGGAAAATTTCGTTCAAACTCATATTATAAATAGAGGGACAAGAGAAGGTTCAACCCTCCAACGTTATTGGCCAATGTCCTTTGAAAGAGCACAAGGACACACCTCCTCCAAGACAACTTGGAGGAGGTGTGCTTTCTATAGGCTACCATGGGAGAGAACAAATAGATACTCCTCTCTCTCTCCCCCCACCCCCATCTCCAGAAATTCTTCCCCCTTTATCTACTGAAATTCTTCCTCCAGCGGGAGATCGTTAGAATATACTCCAAATGGAGGATCTAAGGATCAAAACTAAGTCACTGAAGGTTTGACAGAAATCTATGGATGAGACAGTTAGATATGGACCATGATTATGTGGCGAACCGATGCCAATCTCTTCCTATAAAGACAAGCATGGTCGGAGGACCATCCCAACAAGCAAAGTACTAGTACTGGAAGAGAGGTCTTACATGGAGACGAGTCTATCTTTGGTAGCCAAGGATGACTTGCCCCCTATCCTTGAAGGGGTTTTCAGTTGCCCAAGCCATCCAATCGAGCTTGAAAGTATGATGTGATTGCATAGGCAGTCTCCTTGGCTACTCCAAGTGGTTGTTGTCCCCCACGCTAGATCTACATCTCTTCCACGGCACCAACAAGAGATATTATTGATAGAATATTGTATTATAAGAATATTTGATGTATATTCTGAAAAATCAATATGACTAATACATTATAATAATTTTAAAATATATTTTTATATTTAAATATTTTTGATAATCAATAAAAAATATTTTATTTTTCATTCTTGTCTAATGTGTCCAAGAATCATCCTAAAAATTAATGGCTTAAAGATACGTATTCTCAAATATTGAGAATTAAAAATATGTATAATTAATTTCTAAATTACTTTCGATCAATGGATCATCATGGAGACGATGAATGATTCGATTAGATCAGTGCATGGATCACTTTCTTCAGGATAGATGAGTTTCTGGTCTATAGTGTAGAGACACTGAAGAAGAGTGCAGGTGGTTGTTAGAGAACATTGATACTGAACGTGACCAATGAGAGATCACATGGATATCTACTCACTCATTAGTGATCTTCTCGATGCTGTAGTGGTATGAGTGATTCCTTGACCTATGGTATCTTGGCTGCTCATATGGGATTGCTGTAGTTTGACTGCACACAAACATCGTCTCTAGCCGTATGGATCCTTGTAGTAGATGTTGGTAGCAGTAGGTTCACTATAGGAGTAGGATACGCACTTAGATAGGATTTATCGATCTTAACAGATAAGGATGAGTCCTATAAGGTTTGAGAGGCTGAGTTTTTAAGTCTATGGTCACAGCAAGGTGATAAATAGAAAAAAAAATATGAGTATCACAATTTAGATCTGAGCTAATCGAATCTTTCATATGATAGATGATGGAGTTTGACGAGATTTTATAACCTCCATCCTATCGGACTCATAATAGAAGAATTGAATCATGATGGATTACCATCACATACTGCTAGACATCATTAGTGAATGGTGAGAGCTCATTAGGATCGTTCTGGATTGACGATCCTTGATAGGTTAGAGTTGGAAGTGTTTCGATCCATTGAAAGAAGTTTCGATGATACTATGATAGAGATCATGGTATGTCTCACTACCAAACAAACCAGAATGATCCTTGATAGATTAGAATTAGAAGTGTTCCGACCCATTGAAAGAAGTTTCTGATGGAAATTGTGTCTTAAAGTCAATCGTTTGACGATTGTGCTAATTATAAATGTATATGAATTGATAAATAATAAAAATTTTTTGATATTTTTTATCACAAAGATACATCTTCTAATAAACTCCTATATTGTGATGAAGTTCTTAGGACTACTTTGATCGATAAAGGAGGATTTATCGTGTAGTCCTTAAATTGGTTCGTGAATAAACGATACGCTATTACTAGGACGATAGCGATATCAAATGTAGCTCGTTGTGTACCATATGCATTGGTTGTCTTTGTAACCAAATAGTATGGAGATACTGGTATGGCATGCAGGTGAGATGTAGGAGTAAATCATCACTGAACGTGACCAACTGCGGAGCACTTTGCTGTCAAGGGTAGCTTATGAAAGGTATGGGTATAAGTGTCCCTCCGACCTGAGATCACCATGGTGACTTGCAAGCAACTCACTGTACTTTAGTATCAAACTAACTGAGTTTTTAATTCAGTAACGAAAGATTTTTGGATACAGTCAAGTACTTGTCAAGTCAATGCATGAGTCAAGATGGGATTGATCCCTCCGAATTAGTAGGAGATATGCATCAGTGTATTTCAATTTAGCAAAATCTAGGTCCGAATAATCCATGTGATAGATTGAGAAAGATTGAAATACAATGTGGATGACTTATCTAGGATTGATAGTTAAATCTTAGGTTGTCCTCGAGCATTAGGATCAAAGGAAAGAATTATACAGTAACCATACGCCAATAGGTTCTTGAATGTTGCTTCACTATTATTCGATCTATCCGGACGTCGGATTGTCATTGCTAGATTGTGTTGCCTAGCTATGCAACCCAAGAGGGAGGGTGAATTTGGTTTTTAAAAATTTAAAAATTAACTTACAACTATGAGAATTATTTAACAATGAGCAGGATAAATGTGGAGAGTGAGATTTATGCAAGGTGTAAGAGTTAGATGCAAGAATGCAAGAAGATAAGAAAATTTAAAAGGAGAGCAAGTAAGCACAACACAAATAAAAAGATTTATAGTGGTTCCAGTGCCAACCTTGCACCTACGTCCACTCCCCAAGCTCCTACTTAAAAATTCAAATCCACTAAACCATATTTAACCCGAATACAATGTCGGAACCTCCGACTCTAGCTATTCCAAGTTAGAATACTTGTTTTTCAGATACAAAGCCAACCCAATACAATCCGATTCAAGGTTCGGATCAACCTTTCCATGTTTTAGAATCCTTCCAAAATAAAAATATCAACTCAAAATAGAGTATAGTAGTTAATCACATAGAAATACAGATGTAGCTCTTTTAATGAGCAAATAAAACTTTAAATACACTTTACACAATAAGAACGAAGCTCTTCTGATTTTTTCTCAAGTGGTTGAAGACTTGAATGAGCTCTTGAGGAGTTGGTGAACTTGAAATAAAAGCTTCTTAAACTTTTAAGAGGGCTCTTACTTAGGGTTGAAATGAATACTTGAAGAACTTTTTCAAAATCTTATTGATTTCCTCCTTTGAGTGCCTTTTATAACTTCAAATAATGGTGGAGAGTAATCTGGGCTGAAATAGAGCCATTGGAGCACATTAAATGCAGTCAAAACGAGCTAAAAAACTAGTCGTTGTGAATTTTTTTCATCACAGGGGTCGATTCATAGGGTCGACTCATGCTCATGAGTCGACTCATGGGGTCGACTTCTGTGGCATAGAAAAGAAAATGACTGTTCTGTAATTTTGACCTACACAAGTAGCAGAGGTCGACTCATAGGATCGACTCATGCTCAGGGATCGACTCATAGGGTCGACTCACAGAGTATGCCAGTCCAAAGAATTCAGCGTGCCGTTCCAGTCCCTTTTGCCATGAGTCGACTCATGAGATCGACTCAAATTTTATAACATGATTTTCTTTCAAAATACACATTCAAAATATTGAAATTGCCTCCAATAGATTACAAATCTTCTACTCTTGCTTTTTGAGGCTTTCAAATCAGAACTTGATAAAATTATGATTTTGCCTCTGAAATACAATAATCTTTTTTCAAGCCAAAATCATTAGTAACCCCCTCAAATACTTTATAATCATCAAAATCAATTCAAAGAGTAACAATCTCTCCCTTTTTTGATGATGATAAAATACTTGAGCAAAACATATATAAAGTATTGAATATGAATTTCAAATTTATGAAGATGCATCACTTCAATATCACATCCAAGTATTTGAACGAAATACATCATAAGCAGTTTGAAGATCAATTTGAAATTTGCTTATAAGTTCATTTTACTTTGAAAATTAGATAAAAAAGGAGCTGACGATTTTTAGTTCTTTGACACATTTGCTTAACAATTTTGCTTATTACTAATTTCTTTATTGCTTATTGCTCATTTCTTTATTGCTTATTGCTCAAATTCGATTTTGATTCTCTACTCTTCTTTTTTTGACAGCATCAATTAAGATTCTCTACTCCTCCTTTTAAGGGATCTTGAAAGGACAAATTTTCTTTACTCCTCCTTTTTGACAGCATCAATTAAGATCTTAAGAAATTTTAAGGATAGAGAAAAGAAAAGAAAGATAACAAAAAGGATATTTTTTTCTTTACTCTCTCTTTTTGATACCATATTTTATTTCTTTAGCCCCCTTCTTTAATTGCTTATTTCTCTACTCCCCGTCAACATAGCAAACATAAGGATATATCAATTTGCTCATCTAGAAGATATTGCAATTCATAGTATTTCTCAACACTAATATGAGTTATTTTTTTATAACTCATAATTAAAATAATTCAATTTGATCACATTCATAGACATTCATTGAAAGTCAAAGCACACATATATATATATATTATATATATATATATATATAATATATATATATATAATATATATATATATATATATATATATAATATAAAAAGTGACTGAATACAAAAGGTATCCCAATACACATGAGTCAACTTAAAATACAAAAATCATGGATAGAAACTATCCAAGAGTTAATTAGCCAACAAATACAAGGTCCATAAGATAGATCCTAGACATAGGAGACAAACTAATCTAGATCTAATAGATGTCATGGCTAGAAGGATCAAAATCTGAAGAATCGGAGATAGGGTGAAGAAATATAGGATCAAGTCCATGAGCACGACCTCGACCATATTTGCCTCGGCCATGGTAGAGGTACCAGCACGAGTAGAGGGGTGAGAGGATCCTCGAGCTTGAGAAGCTACGGACTGTGCAATAAGAAAAATCTGATGGTGTCCAAAAGATCCAAGGCTCTCGATACAGACTGCATCAGGGTACTGAACTGAGTAGAAAGCATTCTCACTGGAGCCCTTGATCTCTCTCCTCAAGAAGTCAAAATCACTCTCTAAAACTCCTCGAAGTCTAGCTGCCTCTTTAGATAGGTCT